>NC_084732.1:39571501-39834001 GCF_033978785.1 Entelurus aequoreus | reverse complement strand
TCTCTTTGTCCACAAGATGTCAGCAGAGATGGTAAAAGGCAGCCGTTTCATTGATTTATTGAGACTTTTATTAGTAGATTGCACAGTACAGTACATATTCCGTACAATTGACCACTAAATCAAAAAGTAGAGGCATTTAAGTCCCATCTTAAAACTCATTTGTATACTCTAGCCTTTAAATAGACCACCTTTTTAGACCAGTTGATCTGCCGTTTCTTTTCTTTTCTCCTCTGCCCCCCTCTCCCTTGTGGATGGGGAGTTACACAGGTCCGGTGGCCATGGATGAAGTGCTGGCTGTCCAGAGTCGGGACCCGGGGTGGACCGCTCGCCTGTGCATCGGTTGGGGATATCTCTGCGCTGCTGACCCGTCTCCGCTCGGGACGGTCTCCTGCTGGCCCCACTATGGACTGGACTTTTACTAATATGTTAGATCCACTATGGACTGAAGTTTCACAATATTATGTCAGACCCACTCGACATCAATTGCTTTCGGTCTCCCCTGGGGGACGGGGAGGTTACCCACATATGCGGTCTTCTCCAAGGTTTCTCATAGTCATTCACATCGACGTCCCACTGGGGTGAGTTTTTCCTTGCACTTATGTCGTTGTGGCTTGTGCAGCCCTTTGAGACACTTGTGATTTAGGGCTATATAAATAAACATTGATTGATTGATTAATTGAAATGGTAACACCCGAATAAGTTTTTCAACCTGTTTAAGTCGGGGTCCACCTAAATCAATTCATGGTACAAATATATACTATCAGCATAATACAGTCATCACACAAGTTAATCATCAGAGTATGTACATTGAATTATTTACATTATTTACAATCCGGGGGGTGGGATGTGGAGGGGGTTGGGTTTGGTTGCTATCAGCATACTTCAGTCATCAACAATTATATCATCTGAGAAATGGACATTGAAACAGTGTAGGTCTGACTTCGTAGGATATGTTCACCGACCGTGTGCCGACGCTATCCCATCCTCCATTTGTAGTCATCAATCCATCCATTTTTTTTTTCACCGCTTGTCCCTCTCGGGGTCGCGGGGGGGTTCTGGAGCCTATCCCAGCTGCACTCGGCTACACCCAAAAGTCACCTAATCCACTATATTTTATAACATCCATCCATTTTCTACTGCTTGTCCCTTTTGGGGTAGCGGGGGGTGCTGGAGCCTATCTCAGCTACATTCGGGCGGAATGCCGCGTACACCCTGGACAAGTCGCCACCTCATCGCAGGGCCAACACAGATAGACAGACAAGATTCACACTCACATTCACACACTAGGGCCAATTTAGTGTTGCCAATCAACCTATCCCCAGGTGCATGTTTTTGGAGGTGGGAGGAAGCCGGAGTACCCGGAGGGAACCCACGCAGTCACGGGGAGAACATACAAACTCCACACAGAAAGATCCCGAGCCCGGGATTGAACTCAGGACTACTCAGGACCTTCGTATTGTGAGGCACATGCACTAACCCCTGTGCCACCCATTTTAGAACATTATTATTAATATTATAGGTAAATATTATCTTGTGGTTAGAGTGTCCGCCCTGAGATCGGTAGGTTGTGAGTTCAATCCCCGGCCGAGTCATACCAAAGACTATAAAAATGGGACCCGTTGCCTCCCTGCTTGGCACTCAGCATCAAGGGTTGGAATTGGGGGTCAAATTACCAAAAATGATTCCCAAGCGCAGCCACCGCTGCCGCTCATTGCTCCCCTCACCTCCCAGGGGGTGGAACAAGGGGATGGGTCAAAGGCAGAGGGTAATTTCACCACACCTAGTGTGTGCGTGTGACTAACAGTGGTACTTTAACTTAACTTTAAGTTAACTTTATATTATAAATAACAATTGGGCAAAAGTCCATAAATGTAAACACATCGCTAAATGTGTAGTAATTAATTTCTGTAATTTAATTGCAATTTGATTTCAAACTTTTTTCACCAAGTGCACCTTAGAAAAAACTTGACTCTCCAAATACCACCGTAATGACTAACATTAAAATACAGTAGCGTAGTAGGCCTGAATATTCATTAAAAACAAGGCAGATGTTTTATTCAACAAGTACAGTCAATATTTTTGCCTCTGTAACATTACATAAACTTTGAACAGTAACACTGTGTTTGACTATAGAATAACCACTAGCAATTATTTTGACTCAGGGGGCCAAATTTTGAGGAAAAAAAAGTGTCTGGGGGCCGGTATATCTATTTATTTATCTATTTATATATACATATAATACACTAATACAAAAACTCACAATAATGTTTGATTAAAAGCTAAAAACGTTATGACAGACCGCGCCTTAAAAAACAGAATGGAATTTTTCATTGTTTTATGTTAATGAGGCACCCAGAATGTACATGAAAATAGAGAATATGGGATTTACAATATTAACTGTGAACGATAAAACACTGAATATTGACAACATATGAACGTCACAGCCCCTTGTCGATCCACATATTTTACAAGCAAGCGAAACGCAACAAAAATGCAACAAACACAGCGAAATATGAACGTGAAGGGTAAAAAAACCCACCTACAATCTGATGTATCTGATATATCACTAAGCTTTAGAACTTTGCTGTAAAACTCTCCTTCCGCGTCTGTCCCTGACACCCGCATTTCAGGCTGGCCGCTCTGGAAACACTCTGTGGAAACGCTCCCCACACACACTGCTTGGTGCCTCGTCTGAGCTGCTGTGATTTAGATTACCATAGTAACTAATTAGATTACCATAGTAACTAATTAAATTACCATAGTAACTAGTATATCATGCAAAAAACGTAGATTCCAACCTTTGAAATACTTTGTATAGTTCAAGCCCGTGTACCACTAGTGGTACGACGGTGTACCACAGTTTGAGAATCAATGTGTTATATTATTTGAAATGACATGTCTGCATGTTTGACTATTAAAAACATGTAATTTTAATAGGACTTTTTGAAAAAGGGATACACACAACAATGTTTAACAGTCACTGTTTTTAATTTGGTGAAAACTGTGACCCCGGGGTGTCCAAACTTGTTCCACCAAGGACACATACTGTCAATAGTCAAAGCATGCATTTGGATTTACATTGTAAAAAAAAATAAATGCTTGTATATAATTAATATATATACTTAAAAATACAACTTGGTTTCAGTTGTATTGGATTATATTTTATTGTGGGTGATTGCTCTTCTTATTTTTTTTTATTCAAAATCAATTCAAAATGTTAAAATAACTCAAGTTCCAACAGTTCAAAGTAAAATAATTACTCGGTCAAACTCCAGAGGGGATCGTGTGCTTTCTGCTGAGACTCTAAAACATGGAAACAATATCCCTCTGGTTATTGAGACATCTCCCTCTTTAATGAGTTTTAAATCACGTCTTGCAACATATTTTTACTCGTTGGCTTCTAAACCAACAAGAGAATTGTGTGATGTTAGTCTCTTATTTTCTTTAACGTATTTACTTAATTTTTTAGTTAAATGATTCTTACACTAGACTGTCCTTAGTTTTATCCTGCTTTTTTAATGTGTGTTTTAACTACTGTGCAGCACTTTGCGAAACCTTTATTGTTTTTTTAAATGGGCTATAGTGGATTGGATTGGATTTTTTTTTTTAAATATATATATATATATATATATATACACGGTCCGTGTACCTTCCGTTCATTCTATTTCCAATTCTGAAACGCAAATCAAAAAACAAAATTAGGGCCGTTTTTAAATTTGTATTATATATGGCAGATTATAAAACAAACAAAAAAGGATTGATTTTCATTAAAATATTGCCATAAAATTTGATTTTGTGCTGTTTTCCTTTTATGGATTAGTATTTTTCCAGATAAACACAAAAATCGAATATATGGCCATCATCTGTGTGATGACAAATTGAACCGGAAGCAGTATTTTTAGCTTTCCCTTTGCGTTTAGCATGTTTTTAGCATAACGGTAACATCTTTGTTCAGCAGGCGTCCTATTGTCATGTAAAAAAAGTCTCAATAAATAGTTGTCCAACTTTTGTTTCAGAAATGAAAATAGAAAAAATGATCTGAAATGTGTTTTTTTATTTGCATTTAAGAATTGGAAATAGAATGAACGGAAGGTACACGGACCATATAAGTCATATGTCAGCAGCAAAGAAGAAATGTTGTAACCTACAATGTGTTTTGAAAGGTTCTATTACAAATTTTAGACCAAATAATATATTGTGAGAATCAATTTTGAATCGAATTGTCACCCCAATAATCAGAATTGAATTGGTAGTTGTTGCAAGATTAACATTCCTAATAAATTGTATTGTACACAAAGTACTTGTTTGGAGTGACAAATGATTAGTTATTAAAGTATCAACATTTAATTGCTTCTCTTTATTCTTATATTTTTACTGTTTTGGTTTGATTTTATTTCGACTATTGTGTGTGACTACACAACTCATACTGCGGGCCCCAAATGGCCCCCAGGCCACACTTTGAATACACTTACCAGAACCTGTTAGAGCACAATTAGAATGGAAGAAAGCCAACATGACCATTACCATGAATTGATTTACGTGGACCCCGACTTAAACAAATTGAAAAACGTATTCGGGTGTTACCGTTTAGTGGTCAATTGTATGGAATATGTACTGTACTGCTGCGATGAGGTGGCGACTTGTCCAGGGTGTACGCCGCCTTCCGCCCGATTGTAGCTGAGATAGGCTCCAGCGCCCCCCGCGACCCCGAAGGGAATAAGCGGTAGAAAATGGATGGATGGATGGATGTACTGTACTGTGCAATCTACTAATAAAAGTTTCAATCAATCAAAAAAACCTTTGACATCAGCTATTACAAGAACACTTTTTTCCATAATTAAACGTTCACTAAGGTGACCATTGAACAATAACACTAAAATTAGTAAGACTAGAACAGTTTTGAAGACTGTCTTCTTTATCTAGTGAGCTTCTATATGTATTGCTAATTAATAAATACCAGCCAGCATGTGGAACACATCTTGATGCATTTGTGGTTTGCACTGGTGAGTTCTACTTTGTTTAATGTTGTGAAGGATGTTTTTCTACCAAAATGTCCTTGCTGCCCGTAAGAAATATTTCCTCCAGCAGCGTAGTCAAAACTTTTGTCTATGAATATATACTTTTATATATAATATTTTGACCTTCAGGAGGCACACAGGATGTGAGCGAGCACATTTCACAAACAGCTAACAAGAAATTGTGCTTTTATAAATATTGTTATTATTATTGCTGTTGTTTATCATGATTATTACAGTCTGTTTTTTAAATGCAGCAGCACAAACACAAGTGAAGGGAAGGGACCTGAGGATTTTCATCATTTTCAATTATGAAAGTTTACAGTTTATGTATTTTATTTATATATAAAAAAATATAATGTAAAAAAAAAAAAGAAAATTGTGATCATATTAAAGTGAGTCATGACAGGCCATGTGATTATTTACAGAAATTACTTTTTTTTGTTTTCTTACTTTGCCCATCATCGACAATATTTACGTGAGACAAGAACACACGCCGTTCCCTTTTCAATGCATTCTAAAGAGTAAAAAACTGTTTACACGAGGCGGCTAACCATGCAGGAAATGGGGATTCTACTATTTCGCCTCTAGAGCTCTCTTAAAAAAACATCAAAAAAACGCCAACAGCGCTGCATACTAACCAAGGTATTGCGACATCGTTATTGCAGGAGCTAACACAGAGGACCTACTTTTCTGGCGTAGTGACACAGCGCCTCAGGCTACTATCGAGACGTAATGCTAGCTATTGGTGTTGCTGCTGCTGAATCGCTTTTGAGTTTGGAAAAGTTTGAAACGTAAAAATTCCACACACTACCGGGTAAAAATCTGGACCGACTGAATCAGTGTGTATTGGCTGCCAACTCGAAGACATCGCTAGGAAGACGCGGCAAGATGCTTGTTTTATCGCACCATTTTTTTACCTGAGGAGTGAGGATTATTCTGAATTCATCATCTAAAGAGGTAGCACAAGTCTTGTGCTGAAAGATACAAACATCCCATCAGTTCAGATCCCATTGAAAGCGGATATTCTAAGTGACTGTTTTTTTTGTTCTTATTTTGTGGATGAAATGTTGAGCACTTAGCAATCGAGCTACATGATGCTTAGTGTTTCACTACAGCTGAATCTGCTCAGCATCCAGCTTCTAAAACTTGTAGCTCATCCTCAGCACATTCAGACTCAAAAATATAAAGTTCTGGATCCTCATTTGTCCCAAAGTATTGGTCGTTGTCATTTTACCAGGAATTTTAGTAGTTGTTTTTTGTAGATGGAAATAGCATTTATTGGATAAGAAATCAAATTTCCCAAAAAATAAATTCCAGTAAAGCTTAAAATTACCAAAATACTGTAAATATGACATGTGATCATGAATGTGCTTGCTACTCCATTGTTATAGCATGTTCATGAACCAATTTTTAAAGTGCTTTATAGGAGGAATAGGTCAGTCCTCATTACCTGCATTTTCAGCTGCCTTGTACTAGCAGTTTTTCACTGTTTAGAACGTATGGAAAAGGGAAAGACGTTTGTTCTAGTCTCACATAGGGATTGAAGATGATTCAAATTCCAAAATCAGTGCAGATTTCCTTTAACCCTATATTCGTGCCACGTCATATAAACACTTGTGCATCACTAGGGTCCCAAACGGGCATTCTATGTGTTCCTTCCATCCATCCATTTTCTACCGCTTGTCCGTTTCGGGTCTATGTGTTCCTTTTTTGCTATAATTGTTTAGTTTAAAGATTAAGTGTCGGAAATTTTGCCAAAGAGTTGTTGTTTTTTAAAGTTACATTGTGTTTTTGATTGCAACATTAGAATAGGATATAAAAATAAAGTATACACACTTTCTCTTGCCTCATTGACTACTATTATAAATGTTATTGAGGGACAAGCGGTAGAAAATTGATGTATGGATGTTTACCAGAATGTAATCCTGGTATATTACTATGCTTTTTCCTTAAAACCGAATTAATGTAATTCTTGCTGATTAAAAATTGAAATAGTGTTTTGGTGTAATTGTGCCAGAAAACCATGAGCTTTTAATCCTCAGAGCTTGGATGAGAGTAAATTAAAATGTCATTAAATCACTGAAAAGTGATGAAAATGGTCATGGGCAGTTATAACATGGCAGATCTATATAAGATAATTGTGAGAACTCAAGAAACTCCACCAAGTCCTGCCTGCTTTTTCTTTTATTCTATCTCAGAAAGCATGGTCAAAATATTTGTCTACGGCGGTGATTTTCAAACTGTGGTACACCAAAAAAGAAGTCTGTATATATGTACTGTATACGTATGGAGTAACATTGTTGTTGTTTGTGCATTGTGTGCCAAAAATAATTTACTTGTGAAATCCAAACTTGTTTTTAATGAACATGTAGACCTACTTCATCTACGCAACTATATTTTAATGTTGGTCATTATGATAGTACTTGGAGAGCCAATCATTTTCTGAGGTGGTACTTGGTGAAAACATTTTGAAACCACTGGTCTCCTGTGTCAAAATCAATGTTGGCATGAATTATTGACCCTTTCAAGGCTGTAATTACCCAACTTCAAATACTCCCCTCTGCAACTTATTTTTTCAGAATTGCATATTTTACATTTTGCCATTATGAATTACCATTTATTTTTGACAAAGGAAATCCATAAAATATAATTTAAAAAATAAAGATTTAATAAAAACTTAGATCAATTTATCTGTAGATCTGGAAAAAAAAATGTTTTAATTTACTACACTTTTGTAAGCGGATCCCTTGTATGCATTGTCAATCTTATGGTTTCGCAAGGCTTTAAATGACACCACTTTTTTGTAATAAAGAAAAATAATAAATTGCATAAAACACCCTGGATGGTGGGGCTTAAACATATTTTAAGGGATGATTCAGCCCCACTAATATAGGCTGAAACGCCACTGACAAACCAACATGAAAGATAAAGCACAGTCCCAAACCTTTGCATCAATAGATTTTTTTTAATTCAAAGTGAATCTTAACAATAATACACCATGAAGTCTTACTTTGACACTCACCAAAAGAGTCACCTGGAAAACCCGCTTAATGTGACAAAGTAGAGAAGGCTTGGTCACACCTAAATCACTGAGAACTAGAGAGGAAACACTATCGCAAACTGTAAAGAGACATCACATCCATAGTTAGTTTCCCAGTCCTCATACTGTAAATATTGCACAGTGCAATTGCTACATGGCAAACTAGTGTAGCACAAAAACAATAAAAAAGCTAAATAAAATGAATGGGAGAGGGGTAAAAACAACAAAGCCACAAAAAAATACAGGGTTCTTAAACAGTAAGAGCTCAGATTTCATAATCAAGTGTATTTGATGAGCCATCTAGACAGATCATTCCATAAGCTGCAGCAGAAACAAGCTATAAGGAAATCAAACGGTAACACAGTAGCACATTGAGACCGATACACACCCTGAATTAACACTGGTAAAGGATATAATTCCTGTCACTCCGGATATCAAAATCATGACTATAACGGTTTTATCTGTTAAATGTTACACAAAACCTCCAGAAAATAAAAATAAAAATGTGCAGGATTCAAATCTGAAGCTCTGATCTCCACTTGCATCGCATTGCTGGTGAATACTTTGGGAGGAACTACGACACAAGATTACATTTTTACCATGCAGATTATTATAACATCTGCCAAATGCATGTTGTCCAAAATGATACTTAATAATATATATTTAGATGTATATATATATTTTGTTTTTACAAAAAGCATACAACCATATCAGTGTTGAAACACATCTTGCCTCTTGAGAGAGAAACCACAATAATCATCTCCAATATTAATAAAGACAACATGCATGAGAAGTGGATGACGCCAGTGTTAGCAAATGTGCACATGCAAGCTCACGTAAAGTCGGGATGATCTAAGAACACTTTGTGTGGTGCAATGGCGGCAAACATGGTCAAAAGTATTGCATCTGCTGTTTTGTGACGACCCAAAGACGTGAGCGTATGAATATTATTATTGAAGTGTGGTCTTGGTGACAAAACATAATCTAATGTTTCTACCAGCTGATCAGAGGAGAATGTGATCATGTCCTTTTCTGGATTTCTTGACGTTTTTAACACCGCCATCTCGATGGACAAAAGTTATGGGACACACCTTTGATATCAATGCATTGATTAAACTGTTAAACTGTAAGCATGTTCATTTGTGAGGAAAGCCCAAGGTGTAAGTAATGTTTGCTTGGTGGACCAAAGGGCTGTCCAGAGCGCCACGTATATATTTTGTTACGAAAATTACATGAATTTATTTTTAATAAGGTACTCCCATCTGGCACAAGACATTAAAACAATGTTGATTATACATACATGTCCTTTAAAATGACTTCTAAACAACATTGCAAATCAGTTGTATTTGTACATTGAGACAACGTTGAGGTCTAATGTTGGATCCACAAAACAAACTGACATTGCATAAACGTCGTTAAAAAGAGTGTTGTTTCAACGTTGTATTCGTGTTGTAGAATATCGGTTGAAAAGTGACCACATTCTAAACGGTCAAATCAATGTCAGAATCCGACATTGATTAAAAGCTGTCAAAAAGCATGTTGTTCCAACATTAGGTTTGAGTTGCTGAACGTCAGGACCTAATTCAACAAATCCACAACGTTGTTTCAATGTCTTGTGCCTGCTGGGCTGTATATACAATTATTTGCTGTATCCCCTTTAAAGGCCTACTGAAACCCACTACTACCGACCACGCAGTCTGATAGTTTATATATCAATGATGAAATCTTAACATTGCAACACATGCCAATACGGCCGGGTTAACTTATAAAGTGCAATTTTTAAATTTCCCGCTAAACTTCCGGTTGAAAACGTCTATGTATGATGACGTATGCGCGTGACGTCAATCGTTGAAACGGAAGTATTGGGACACATTGTATCCAATACAAAAAGCTCGGTTTTCATCGCAAAATTCCACAGTATTCTGGACATCTGTGTTGGTGAATCTTTTGCAATTTGTTTAATGAACAATGAAGACTGCAAAGAAAAAAGCTGTAGGTGGGATCGGTGTATTAGCGGCTGGCTGCAGCAACACAACCAGGAGGACTTTGGCTTGGGTAGCAGTCGCGCTATCCGACGCTAGCCGCCGACCGCATTGATGATCGGGTGAAGTCCTTCGTCGCACCGTCGATCGCTGGAACGCAGGTGAGCACGGGTGTTGATGAGCAGATGAGGGCTGGCTGGCGTAGGTGGATAGCTAATGTTTTTAGCATAGCTCTGTGAGGTCCCGTTGCTAAGTTAGCTTCAATGGCATCGTTAGCAACAGCCCTGTTAAGCTTTGCCAGGCTGGAAAGCATTAACCGTGTATTTACAGGTCCATGGTTTAATAGTATTGTTGATTTTCTGTCTATCCTTCCAGTCAGGGGGTTATTTATAAATGAATGATAAATGGGTTGTACTTGTATAGCGCTTTTCTACCTTCAAGGTACTCAAAGCGCTTTGACAGTATTTCCACATTTACCCATTCACACACACATTCACACACTGATGGCGGGAGCTGCCTTTATTTCTTTTGTTTCTATCTGCAGTTAAGCCCGATGCTATCACGTTAGCTCCGTAGCTAAAGTGCTTCGCCGATGTATTGTCGTGGAGATAAAAGTCGCTGTGAATGTCCATTTCGCGTTCTCGACTATCATTTTCAAGAGGATATAGTATCCGAGGTGGTTTAAAATAAAAATCTGTGATCCACAATAGAAAAAGGAGAGAGTGTGGAATCCAATGAGCCAGCTTGTACCTAAGTTACGGTCAGAGCGAAAAAAGATGTGTCCTGCACTGCGCTCTAGTCCTTCACTCTCACGTTCCTCATCCACGAATCTTTCATCCTGGCTGAAATTAATGGGGTGATCGTCGCTTTCTCGGTCCGAATCGCTCTCGCTGCTGGTGTAAACAATGGGGAAATGTGAGGAGCCTTTCAACCTGTGACGTCACGCTACTTCCGGTACAGGCAAGGCTTTTTTTATCAGCGACCAAAAGTTGCGAACTTTATCGTCGATGTTCTCTACTAAATCCTTTCAGCAAAAATATGGCAATATCGCGAAATGATCAAGTATGACACATAGAATGGATCTGCTATCCCCGTTTAAATAAAAAAAATTCATTTCAGTAGGCCTTTAACACAAAAGCTAGGATAGCAATGTTTTTGTTCAAAGAACTTCACATAAAACTGATACTGTACCAAATGTATCAAAGTAGCCCCCCCCCCCCCCCCGCATTCTTTCATTTCTCAGTATGTGGCCCTTGGCAGAAAAATGTTTGGACAACCCAGAAGTAGAAGAAAGCAAAAACCCTGGCCTGAACCCTGTGACAAACCCCTTTAACAGTAGCCACATTTACATAGTCGGTTAAAACCGGGATTTAGACACTTTTTGCTCTTCTGGAGTAATAAAGGCGCTATATGTTTACAGAGATCCTGCAAAAATGCAGTGCCAAGTAGTAACAGTTCTAACTTTTGCCATTTTATACAGAACCCAGCGATACGCTATTCCACAATAATGTAATAATGAGGTCCGTGACAATACCCCAGCATCAGGTGTGACGCTTCAAATACTCGTTGGACAGTGATGATAGTTTAATTTAGGGGGGTACTGACATAAATAATTGTAACCAGGCTGGGAAAAAAGTTGCTATCCAAGCCTCATTTGGGTGCTAAATGAATGTAAACTCAGGCGCCTGCAACAAGTGCTTGAGGTGATTTTGTGCAAGTATCTTCTGGAGCGTCCAGAAGCGCACATAGTCCGACGTTTTTTTTTTATTTTATTGCTGACTAACACGCCAACTGCAGCCTAAGGTACAACACCGCAGCACTTCCTCGCTAAGCACCAATCACGGACACGACAAATGAGGTGCATTCACGAATCCCTGCATCAACATTGCAACATATGCAAGTTGGGGTTTTTTTGCACATTTTGTGTTCTGTATTGTTGCTAGTTTTAAGGGTGCAGCTATTGATTATTTTAGTAATGTATTGAATAGTCGAATAATAGGATAAAACACACTTTATAACCTCAATTCGTATTTTGGTTGAAACAAGGATTTTTCCACTTGCCATAATCTTTTTTTTGTTTTTTTTCTCAAACAAATACACATCAACATTAATATGCACTTTTAACGTGTGTATTAATACAAAAAAACTGATTAAAAAAACAACTGCTGTTTTCCGCCAGGAAACTATGTCCTCGTAATTAAGGTTCCGGGTACCCCATGTGGTTTAGATTTGATACATTTTTGTTAGTTACACTCATTAAATGATTAAAGGAAGCAACACAATATAAATGGAAGCTTTTTTCTAATCGAATAATCAATCTACTCGATTAATCCTCACAGCCCAACTGGTTTTGCTGCGATAATTATGTCAATTTGTTGTTGTTTTAATCTGTATTGTTGAAAATATATTACCAATATAATTTATAATTTATATTCATGTCTGCTCAACTTCAATGTCACAAAATTCCTTAACATTTGAAAGGTATTTTGATCGGTAACACTAAATTGGCCCTAGTGTGTGTGTTGTCTATCTGTGTTGGCCCTGCGATAAGGTGGCGACTTGTCCAGGGTGTACCCTGCCTACCGCCCGAATGCAGCTGAGATAGGCTCCAGCACCCCCACGACCCTGAAAAAGGACAAGCGGTAGAAAATGGATGGATGATTTAGGTACTGGTTCGTGCTAAAGTATCGATTTGGTACCAGTATTGGTTAAAATGTTAACAATACTCTACTGAGAACATTGAATCTGAAGACGAGATAGGACAGCTGGGTTCTGTATGAAAGGTAGAGATGAGTATTTGTCGCCTTGTGCTGATGCTTTATATTTCTGTGAAAGTGTCTCTCTCCCTCGGGTCCGACGTTGGTGACCTCTGACCTCACAAATGGACATAAATGTCTTGCCAGATAAATGGATGCTGTCATAAAGTTGCTCAGATTTCCTTCTATTCTCACAACCTGTGTGTCCCAATACTTATGTCCACATTGTATACAAACAGAGGACAAAGGAGTTCTTCCGTCTTAAAGCATTGAGCAGTGACCATCTTGACTGTTCGGAATCTCAAGGCACAAACACAGTGCTGCTCACACTGTTTCAGTTTCAGTACAGACCATCAGCCGCATTCCAATGAAAAAAATAAATAAAAAACATTGTCGTCATACGAAGACGCTCACAAAACAAAGCGGGGCAAGCGGTCGGAATGCAAGGCAAAGCTGATATTCTTCTCACCACTTATAACATTTAACAGATAAAAACATTCTAATAACAACAATAAATAGTAGTTCAAATTAGTTGTTTGGGGATTCAAATCATTCATTTTTGGCCTCGCATTTCATATTTTCTTGTCAGCCTTCCTTTGTGGTGAGTGTTTTTGTAAGTGATCATTTTTCACATGCACTATTTTCTTAACTCCTGCACTGGTTCAACGGATACTGCAAGCTAGTTGTTTTTTCTAAATGTGTACAAAAACGACAATATGAAAACATACAAAAATTAAGTTATACATCGATATATCATTTATATGCAGTGATGAGCCCGAAAAGGATAAAATACTGATGCAAAACACACACACGCACGCACGCACACACACACAAACCCCGAGAAACAACGATTGCAACTAGTGTTCATTATCAGCAATACAGTAGTTACAATGACACTCCAAATAGGAACACACACACAAAAAAATCAAAACCACTTCTATTTTTAGATAATTAGGGAGTGACACAAAAAGGGTTAAAACTCAAGAGAAGCCACCTAATTTCACAGCAATTGAAGTGGCAATCATCGTTTAGCAGCTTATCTATGCTACATTCAAGAAAGAAATGATACGACTTATTAATTGCCCAATAAGCTAGACATAACCTTTGCCGTTTTTTTCCTTTTGCTTTTCTTTAATACATTTGTTTGTTTTATTCCAACCCCCGACTACGTTATAGGTGAGGTTTACGCAAACAGAGTAGCTACCTTGCTCAGAAAAATTAATTACAGTCTTTGGTGCGCCAAGCAACTTCATTTGAAATTAAAAGACAAACATATACACAAATAACAAAAACATTGAAACGGATAAGCGCACACGTAGCATATCTACATATATATATGCATATTGATCAGTGCCATCTGCTCCCACCGTGTGTGCACATATACAGAATATACATACGTGTGTGTGTGTGTGTGTATGTATATATGTGTATGTATATATATATATATATATATATATATATATATATATATATATATATATATATATATATATAATCTATATACATGCATACACATATATGTGTATATATATTTATATATGTATACATACATACATACATGTATATATACACATGTGTGTGTGTATACAAACACATTTTATATATATATATATATATATATATATATATATATATATATATATATATATATATATATATATATATATATATATATATATATATATATATATATACAGACACATAACCACATATATATACACACATACAAAAAAAAAATATATATATATATATATATATATATATATATATATATATATATATATATATATATATATATATATATATATATATATATATACACACAAATATATATATACACACACATACATGTACATATATATGTACAATAATACATATATATATATATATATATGTATATATATAAGGGCTGTCTAAACTAACTAGTTAACTCGGGGGTCGGCAACCTTTACCACTCAAAGAGCCATTTTGGCAAGTTTCACAAATTAAAGAAAGTAATGGGAGCCATAAAAAAAAAATTTAAATTTAAAATGAAAAACACCACATACAAAGCTTAAACGCTTTGTGCTATGTTAACTAGGGGTCTCCGACACACGCACCGGCACGCACTTTAATGTGGAAATTTGATGTTAGTGCAGCCCGCGAGTTTTGAATGAACGGCGCTTGATAGCGTCATACTTGCCAACCCTCTCATTTTTCCCGGGAGACTCCCGAATATCAGAGCGTGATGACACTGCATTTGGCGCCCTCTACAGTCTGCCCTAACAGTGTACCTGCTCGACCACACGTAGAATGCAATTTGAGCTTGCTCACGTAAGTGACAGCAAGGCGTACTAACTCAGCAGCCACACATCTTACACTGACGGTACCAATACCCAGAATCCCATGCAGCCCTAACTCTTCCGCTCAACCAACGCACGCAGAGGGGGGGATTTGGTGGTAGCGGGGGTGTATAATGTAGACCGGAAGAGTTAGGGCTGCATGGGATTCTGGGTAATGGTTGTGTTGTGTTTATGTTGTGTTACGGTGGGATGTTCTCCAGAAATGTGTTTTTCATTCTTTTTTGGTGTGGGTTCACAGTGTGGCGCATATTTGTAACGTAACAATGTTAAAGTTGTTTGATACGGCTACCGTCAGTGTAAGCTGTGTGGCTGATGAGTAAGTATGCTTTGCTGTCTCCTGTGTGTGCAAGTAATAACAACATGCAACATGTGGCTGGACTGGCACGCTGTATGTAAATGCTATAGAGGACAATTACTGCAGTGCAATTAGGGCACGCCCTTTATTTAGTAATTAGAGTGTAAATAGGATTATTTTTTCCCTGGGAGTAATCTATGAGGGACACTGAGATCCATAAATCTCCTGGGAAAATCGGGGGGGTCGGCATGTATGTAGCTGAGCCGCATCAGAGTGGTCAAGGAGCCGCATGCGGCTCCGGAGCCGCGGGTTGCCGACCCCTGAGTTAACTGAAGTGATTCATCACAAAACATTATCGCAATAATTAAAATTATGCATGCGAGTAATAAGTTGGGATTAATAATGATTAATCTAAATTCAAAAGTGTGATTAATTCGATAAAAGTATTATTTGACTGCACTTTTATATGTATATGTGTGTGTGTGTGTATATGTATATATATATATATATATATATATATATATATATATATATATATATATATATATATATATATATATATATATATATAAACACACACACACATATAAATATGCAGTGAATCAGCTACCCCCGCAACCCTGAGAGGGACATTAGGTAGAAAATGGATATATATATATATATATATATATATATATATATATATATATATATATATATATATATATATATATATATATATATATATATATATATATATATATATATATATATATATATATATATATAAACTCACACACATAAATATGTACTCACAAAATATAGATATATTATATATCCTCCCTGATGGAATGTTCAAAATAAGCAGTTGACACAGAGAAGCCTTGAGCCATGAACAAATGTAAAGGGAAAAAGTTAGCTTTGTCACACATGCATAAATGAGAGCATTGCACACAATTAACTCACACCCTATCAAGAATTGGTACTAAATACTCTATAATATACGTCCATATAAGTGTGTATATCGAATACTGCATGGTTTGCTCAGGTTTAGAAAAAAATACCTACTGTGAGTGAATTTGCATCTTTTTTTCCTTACCTAGTCAAAGCCATGCCCACACACGTTTAAACATCAAAAAAACAATATGAGAAATGAGGATATGAAAACAGGCGGGGAAGGGAAAGGCGACTATTTAGATTGTATTGCAGTTTTGTCAAACAGTACAAACACTGTTAGTAATACGAGTTTCACTAAATAGAAAGTGATTATCAAAGATGAAGCAATACTCAGTACTTGCACATACTACACAAGTTCAGTCAGACAGTGTGGGGGTAATGACAAACAAAAGCGGTTACTTTTCCTCTCCTTAATAGAAACAGCAAGCATTCAAAACAGCAAAGCATGCTGTTGTTCTTGCATGAACAGAAAAGTAACTCACTACACACCGAAATATACACCGACTCCGAAATATAAGCACCGCTATTTGCGATACATCACATCCATGCACGCTATGCATATATATGTAAGTGTATATATATATATATATATATATATATATGCACGCTATGCATATATATATATATGCACACAATGCATATACAGTATATATATATATATATATATATATATATATATATATATATATATATTCCTATATATATATGCACACTATGCGCATATATATATGTATGTAGTATATATATATATATATATATATATATATATATATATATATATATATATATATATATATATACACACACACACACACACACACTCACACATAAGATGCATCGAGCGATTGGAATTTCAAGTGCTGCAGTCCAGTACATTAATATTCATGTTTATAGCCATATATATAAGTAGTAACATTAACAATATGTAAGGCACTATGGCTGGGGGACAGTTATACAATGCAGCGAGTCTTGTGACACTAACGATTAAGAGCGACGTCTACGCATCGTTCAACTTACACCTTTGCTCATGCAAGACTACATGCAGCGTGAGGAACGACCCTATTTAAAATCGCTTTGTTGACTTTTGACATTGCGAACATCGAAAGACACTGAAAAAAGTACAAATACTCCAAACGCGGTACGACATACACCGTAGACAGACAACATGTGCATCTGGCAATCTAGAGCTAAAGACTGGGATGGCATTACAAATGTGGATGTGTCTTGCACATGTCAGAAGGCAATATAGAAAAATAGCTGGGATCGAGGGTGCAACGTCAAACTATTCAACACCGCCCCAATTATTTACCTGTTTTGAGGAGTATTCGTAGAAGATCCAATGCAAAGGTATATAAATGTGCAAAACACATTAAGTGTGAGTTTAACTACTCATTCATTCCATCATTCATACATTATTTTCTTCCGATTGTTTGCCCAAATCATCTCCAACATTAGAACTCTTTCTCTTGTTTTTTTAAAGCTTAAAGTTCAATTACACCCAAGTTGACATGATTCAAAAAATAGCTTGCTATCTCTGTGGCTGTGCCATGGTTTTTTAAAATTAAAAACCATGTTTGTGACTTAAGACAGAATTCGCCCCGCACACTTAGCCCTCGGATAGTGAGAGGAGTACCTGGGCACCCATGCTCAGATATAGGGGTATTGGTTTATTTTGGTGGGGCTGAGTGGGAAACTGGCGTAGGCAGGTGAGGCAAGGTAAGAATGCGGGGGGAAGAGGGGCTTGAATTGGCCTTGTGGATGCAAGGTAGGGGAGGGTAAAAGCCGGGGGTTGATGCCCACTGTGACCTGATGCACGATGCCCGTCGGGATGCTGTAGGCGGGCTGAAGAACAGGACGCGAGGCGCCTGGGGAAGTCAGGAGGTGGGCCATGGGGGCCGCCGTGACCAGAGGACCAGACGGGGGATAGGACAACAAAGTGGGTTGCGAGTGCGGGTGTCCCCCAAGGAGGGGGAGGGGGCCTGCAGAGTGGTTTGGACTGCTGTGGGACAGGGTGAACGCCGGCCCGTGTATTGTGGGGGGGATGAAGGCCTGCGGTCTTCGGTGGGCAAAGTTGCCGTTCCATTCTTGGTGGCACGAAGTGAAATGTTGGACCTGGGGAAGAGGCAGATCAGTTTTCAAAAACATACTGTTTTTGTCAGTGTGTGCCACTAGAGGGTACTGTAGACAGTTAAATAGAAAACTAAGTTATGGAAAGAAATGCATAACACACAATATGCTCACCTGTCAACATTATCTAAAAAAAAAGACCTATGATTATTTGAATCTATATTTAAAACACTTAAGGCGGCTGTTTGCAACATTTACATACACTACCGTTCAAAATTTTGGGGTCACCCAAACAATTTTGTGGAATAGCCTTCATTTCCCAGAACAAGAATAGACTGTCGCGTTTCAGATGAAAGTACTCTTTTTCTGGCCATTTTGAGCGTTTAATTGACCCCACAAATGTGATGCTCCAGAAACTCAATCTGCTCAAAGGAAGGTCAGTTTTGTAGCTTCTGTAACGAGCTAAACTGTTTTCAGATGTGTGAACATGATTGCACAAGGGTTTTCTAATCATCAATTAGCCTTCTGAGCCAATGAGCAAACACATTGTACCATTAGAACACTGGAGTGATAGTTGCTGGAAATGGGCCTCTATACACCTATGTAGATAGTGCACCAAAAAACAGACATTTGCAGCTAGAATAGTCATTTACCACATTAGCAATGTATAGAGTGTACTTCTTTAAAGTTAAGACTAGTTTAAAGTTATCTTCATTGAAAAATAAGGACATTTTAATGTGACCCCAAACTTTTGAACGGTAGTGTAGATGCTTAGAGGGCGCCAACTTTCCAATGTATTTTACACAATATATCCCGTCCTTTTACGGCTTACCGTACGTAATGACATAATTGCGTACGTTCGTAAAATCATGCACGTGCATTAGCTTTAAGTTTTGTTAGCTAATAATATCACTTTGAATAGCTAGCATTAGCTATCATTGAATGTATATTCTATCATAACAACAACTTGACTACAAATTGTTAGTTGCTTCACTTAAACTGCTTTTGTTGTATGCACGTATGTGTTGACGAGAGAGGGTGAGTGACCGCCATTAACACCAATCCTTTTATTCAAGCCAGTAAAAAATTTCATTTAATGAACTTTGTAATTTTGAAAAAAACAGATTATTGTCAAACAAATCTGTTCTATTAAACCACCAATAGAAACATAAGCTAGCTAGGTGGTGTTCTTGTTATATGTTACTGTGAGGAAGTTGCAAACAGTACCTTGAAGTGTGTGGTCTATAATACGTATTGGATATGCTTTGGTGTAAATTGTGTGTTAAATTTGCAGTCTACAGTCACTGTTTTTTGAGTTTGACGTTTTATTGTTGAGGCGTTCCCCAATGGCAAATTAAACCACATCCCATCCTGTCAAAAAGTATCATAATGTATCTTTTGAAAATGCATACTTTTTAAATATATACCTTGAAGTCGTCACCACTATTTTTTTTCCATAAACAAGAATAAACTTCATAAACATTATATAGATTCACATAAATGTATACCTTGAAATCGTCACCGCTATTTTTTTTCCATACACAAAAATAAACTTGATAAACATTATATAGATTCACCCGGTCACAACAGTTATACCTGCACTTTCCAATCGATTTCGAGTACGTAAAAACAATTGCTTTTACCAGAATTTTTGTCAATGCATGTTGCACATTATTATATGCATGCCACCGTTAGACGAAACTAGTATTTACCCTTATAGCCTCTCCCTGAGGCCCAGGGCTTGATTGAATGTTCTAATCAGTACATTCACCTAGATGTAACGTCACGACATAGCCAGAACCCAAATAAAAAACCTGCCAGCAGAGGTATCCAAAACTGCATGCATGCTCATGCCAAAATGCATGACCCACATGATTTGACGCATTATTTAACATGAGTATCCAACAATGTAACAATGTTTATAAATCAGAAAAGACTAAATGTATAATAGGTCCCCTTTAACTCATGTTTACTCAGGGAAATCTCTATAGGAGCCAACAATATGGTTTAAGGCATGTGTGTAAAAGCGTGTGGCTGCAAGTTCTCACCTGTCCAAAGCCTATGGGCTGCTGTTGGTGCTGGAATGAAGGAGTGAGCTTCTGTGAACGGTTGAGGAGAGGAGTGGAGTGTTGATGATGACGCCCAGATGCACCTCGCCCTTTGGACTGGAACAAAGACTCCAAGACTGCGAAAACAAAGAGAGAAGATGAAGAAGACATTCATTTCTTGCATAGATCTCATTTCCAACTACGATTTAAAGCAAAAGCATGTCATTGCTGAATGCAGATGACATGAAACAACAATTGTGGCAGGAAGTACAGACTATTTCGAAAGTTTGATCAGCTTCAAATCTTTAAAACGTGGCAGCATCTGTCCTCTGAATGTGATCCAGAATGATTATAAATAGACATGTTTGGGGGATCAGAAGGCTGGTAACTAAGCTTTCATAGAGCTTATAGTGAGGCCAGATCATCAGCTATAAATATAGGCGCTAGCCCTAGAATAGAAAGCTGTGCCCTTTTATGTGGGGCTGCAGTTGCTGGTTTGAGGTGAAAGATACCTTTGACATGAAAGGTGATAGGCCAGAATGATGATTTTCTGTCAAGGACTTACAGAGTATATGTGCTAAACGTTAGAAAAATTAGACATTGTTGTCCCAATGGCCACAGCTGTTATAAACTCTACTCATTGCGTGTGCACCCCGAATGAAATATTCATACATTTATGTGTTGATGACAGCCAGAACAGATTTTCTGGTAGACATCCATTTATTGAATATTTCATCCAAGGCTAATCACAAGTGCCATGTGTAGCTTTATGAAGTTCACACCCACACAGATACGAAGGCTAACACAGTCAGGTTGGCAACTTTGGTCATAAAATTAAATATCCCTTCCACAGATGGGAATAGATCAAATCAGTCAGGTCACCCATAATCACCTGGGAGAACCTCTGCGGCCGACTAAGACGGCGTAATCCGAGGCCATGTGATCTGTGGAGCAGACAGCAGCAGTGGTGACTAAATTTTGAGCGAACATAACTGAGTGGTCTTCTGTGTGGGTACCACCACCAAAACATGCGAAAAATAAGTCACCCATTTTGTGAAAATCAATCATTTTAACACACTTTGGAATGTTAAAGGATTACTACATGTGTGCAACTTTACCTGTGTTGCCAGGTGTTTCACTAACACCAGTGTTGTTGTTCTGCAGCCTCATGGGAGGTACTGCGGCCGTACGCACAGGTGGCTTGCTGGGCTCAGTTTCCAGGGCGACGCATGCAACACGAGGCTTGCAGTTCTGATTGCTGTTTGCGATGTAACGGCGCTGTGGGAAGGGACTATTATTGCCATTGGAGGCGGGCGAGATATCCACTGTGTCGCAACCACTCTCCTGTTCGTCATCAGACATGCTGTACAAGAGAAGCGAATGCGGGAGAAAAACATCACTGAAAAAAATTTGAAAATTGTTTTATTGTAATTGTCTGCGTTCCTCATACCTGTTTGGATGTTTGCATGGGGACGTGCTGGACTGCACCGAGGCTGAAGAGCTGGTGCTAAGCGTGCTGTCAGGGCTGCTGAGAGAACAGACTCTCTCCATACTAACTGTGCTCTGACAGGCCTCACAATCTGCACTTCCTTTACATCTGCGAGTGTACAAACACACATTTAAAAATGACATGGATCTTTTTTTTGTTGAGGGAACCTCGTGGAATTTACTTACT
This sequence comes from Entelurus aequoreus, assembly GCF_033978785.1. Taxonomy (NCBI): domain Eukaryota; kingdom Metazoa; phylum Chordata; class Actinopteri; order Syngnathiformes; family Syngnathidae; genus Entelurus; species Entelurus aequoreus. The sequence continues at coordinate 39,811,842 of NC_084732.1, read as the reverse complement.
CGCCCAACGAATGCCTTTCTGCGCCCTCCTCTTCATCGCTGCTGATGCTGATGACGCTGACAGACGGGCTTGTTAGCTCAGAGATCACCATGGCGTGCCGCTGCTCTTGCGAAACAGAATGCTCATGGCAGTCTGGCTCCACTTTGCAGCAGTTGTTCTTATCCTCTTCCCCTGCCTGCGCAGTTTCTTTCTCCTGTACAACAGCATGCCCCTCTTCCGGGCACCTGGCTTCCTCTTCTAATTCTTCCACATTCTTTGCTGTATCAGCTATCTTTGGGGACTGGCATGGTAGATTTTGGATGTTTGTGTTTTGGAAAAAGTTGCTGCCCCTGTGAGAAGATCCAAGATGTCACAACGTGCCATGAAATTCTTGGTTGGGCACACCCCAAAAATCTAATGACAGGCAGTCCAAGAGTTGGATCAAAAATGCTTTATTGTGACAACAACACTGTCACAAAGTAGTCATTTAACAATACAGTGGTACCTTAACTAAAACGTTAGTTGAAGTTTATTGCGAACATGTATACAATAATAATGTGTATATTAATGATATGTTTAATACATCCAAAGTGCTGAAATGTATACTATTTGCAGACGACACAAATACAGGACTGTCTCAGAAAATTTGAATATTGTGATAAAGTCCTTTATTTTCTGTAATGCAACTAAAAACATGGAAATGTCATACATTCTGGATTCATTACACATCAACTGAAATATTGCAAGCCTTTTATTATTTTAATATTGCTGATTATGGCATACAGCTTAAGAAAACTCAAAAATCCCATCTCAAAAAATTTGAATATTTCCTAAGACCAAGTAAAAAATAAAGATTTATAACAGCAAAACAAAATCAAACATTTGAAAATGTCAATTAATGCACTCAGTACTTGGTTGGGAATCCTTTTGCATGGATTACTGCACCAATGCGGCGTGGCATGGAGGCAATCAGCCTGTGGCATTGCTGAGGTGTTATGGATGCCCAGGATGCTTCAATAGCGGCCTTTAGCTCAATTGCATTATTGGGTCTGGTGTCTTTCAGCATCTTCTTCACAATACCCCACAAATTCTCTATGGGGTTCAGGTCAGGGGAGTTGGCAGGCCAATCGAGGACAGTAATGCCATGGTCAGTACACCAGTTACTGGTGATTTTGGCACTGCTGGGTCATGCTGAAAAATGAAATCATCATCTCCATAGAGCTTTTCAACAGATGGAAGCATGTAGCCGTATTCCCATGGTCAAGCCACTCCTGAACTCAAGACAACGGAAGAAGCGTCTGACTTGGGCTATGGAAAAGAAGCACTGGACAGTTGCAGGACAGTTGCAGAGTGGTCCAGAGTCCTGTTTTCAGACGAAAGCAAGTTTTGTATTTCATTTGGAAGTCAAGGCGCTAGAGTCTGGAGGAAGGCTGGAGAGGAGCAAAATGCAAGTTGCTTGAAATCCAGTGTGAAGTTCCCACAGTCAGCCATGGTTTGGGGAGCCATGTCAGCTGCTGGTGTTGGTCCACTGTGTTTCATCAAGTCCAGAGTTAATGCAGCTGTGTACCAAGAGATTTTAGAGCACTACATGCTTCCATCTGTTGAAAAGCTCTATGGAGATGATGATTTCATTTTCCAGCATGATCCAGCAGTGCCAAAACCACCAGTTACTGGTGGACTGACCATGGCATTACTGTCCTCGATTGGCTTGCCAACTCCCCTGACCTGAACCCCATAGACAATTTGTGGGGTATTGTGAAGAAGAAGCTGAAAGACACCAGACCCAATAATGCAAATGAGCTAAAGGCCGCTATTGAAGCATCCTGGGCATCCATAACACCTTAGCAATCCCACAGGCTGATTGCCTCCATGCCACGCCGCATTGGTGCAGTAATCCGTGCAAAAGGATTCCCAACCAAGTACTGAGTGCATTAATTGACATTTTCAAATGTTTGATTTTGTTTTGCTGTTATAAATCTTTATTTTTTACTTGGTCAGAGGAAATATTCAAATTTTTAGAGATGGGATTTTGGAGTTTTCTTAAGCTGTATGCCATAATCAGCAATATTAAAATAATAAAAGGCTAGCAATATTTTAGTTGATGTGTAATGAATCCAGAATGTATGACATGTCCATGTTTTTAGTTGCATTACAGAAAATAAAGGACTTTATCACAATATTCTAATTTTCTGAGACAGTCCTGTATATTCTACAGTAGTGATGACTATAATGAGCTCATAAATACAGTAAACACAGAACTAAACATAGTAAAAAAAAAATGGATGGACACAAATAAATTATCTTTGAATATAAATAAAACTGAGGTAGTGATGTTTGGAAATCGCAACATAATGTCTGAACAGAAAATAAGTATTGATGGTACCCAAATTGAAATCGTAAATGAAAATACATTTTTGGGAGTAATAATTGATAGTAAACTATCATGGAAATCTCATGTCAGACACATTAAAACAAAAATCTCCAAAAGCCTCTCAATTATAAACAAAGCAAAACTATACCTCAATGAAAATGCACACCGTACTCTATACTGCACCTTGGTACTGCCATACCTTACATACTGTGTTGAAGTATGGGGGAATACTTACCACAACACAATTCATCCTCTGATCATATTACAGAAAAGAGCAGTGCGGATCATTCACAACGTTGGTTATTTAGAACATACTCATAATCTGTTTATGCAATAAAGGTTGCTCAAATTTGATGACCTTGTTAAATATAATACATTAATAATCTTATATAAAGCATTTAACAAATTATTGCCGCCTAATCTAGAACGTTTTTTTATAGGACACGTGCAGGCTCATAACTTGAGAGGCTTTGGATATTTCTTATTGCCGAGAGCTCAAATCACTCGTAAACGTTTTTGTGTGTCTGTGCGCGGAGTAAAACTATGGAACAAATTGGATTTACAACACAAGCAATGCCAAACTATTAATCGATTTAAACTATTATACAAACATGGGGTCTGGTTCAAATATAGAGATGAGGGTCTTTAATTTGACCTGCTGTTGTACTCTGTCTCAAAATGTTAACATGTGCTCAATGTTTCCTTACCATGTGGTCTATTACCATTATTGCTATGTTGTCTATTACCATTGTTGGCATTTTGTCTATTACCAATGTTGGTATATTAATTATTCCTACATTGTTGATACAAATTATTGTTACAGTGTAATAATTATTGTTACCTGTGGTAATGCCACTATGATACAACATCTGTATTATAATCCTTGAACAAAGTAACAGTGAAACTCATGTGAATAATCACTGAATGGAGAACTGGGGGTGGGATTAAATAAGTTATCTTCTTCCCACTCCCTTTCAGGCAAAACTGGACAATCATGCATTACATACTATACATACATTACCTTTTGCAGTATATTAATTTATATTATTTTGTGTTGTCAACTTTGTACTTTTTTATGTCATTGTCTGAAATAAATAAATAATGAATGAATAATAATAATGAATATCTATATGATATATCACATATTTTACATGTTTTCATTTTTACAACATGTCCAAAGGAGTAGGAACAAGCAAGGTTTATCTAAACCTACCCCTTTTCCACTTCACAGCAATTATTAAAAGAGATGTTCACTTCTTGTTCTCAATTTGTTCACAACTTACATGTGTTCTAAATACACAAGTTTTTCATAAATAGTTAAATCAGTTATGATTCACTTAATTAGATGGGTAATATCTTATTTTCAATATATCATAGTTCTTCTTCTTTGTACTTCGTAAACACTTGTTTATCAAGTGTTTTCAGGTAAGAGCTGTCTTTCAGTTAGTTATTATGCTTTAAGTTACAAGCAAAAATTTGAGTTACAAGCATCCCTGCCATTAGCTGCGTGACAAATGTCACAGTGAACCCCATATGATCCACCCAAAACATATAGTCTTACTCGCTAGTATTAGCTTATGGCTAGCGATCAACAAAATTTTGTTGAATAAAGTGAGTGTGAGTGAGTGAGAAAAAGAAGCATATGACATTAATGTAATTATATGTTTTTAATCAAAAACAAGACGGGGTGTGTCGCCACCTTGGTAGAAGCAATTGTAGTCTATCACTGCTAGTCTGCAACATACTGAAGCAGAATATGTCAAACACCGGCCAATAATGTAAAAAAATTACCATCATGGTGGACATTTATCCATGAAAATATGGAAAAGCTGCTGATGGTTGTTTGACTGGAAAGCAGCTGTCCACCCTTCAAGGCAAATATATTACTAAATTACTTCATAAAACTACTGTAGTACATTAATTATATTGCAGTGTTTCTTAACCACTGGGGCCCATTGTTGGGCAGCAGCCAACTATTTCTGTTTGTCAGCTGTGGTCCATATGGGCCGAAGTGGCACTCAGTTGTAATAAACTTTTTCCATCACTTAAAGCAGTAATGCCAATAATGACAAGGACTACCCCATTCCAAGTAAAAAAAAAAAGTTTAGAAACCTATCTTGATTTCAAATTCATTATTTTTGTTTGCAAATATTTTTAGTGCGACTACATAAAAAGACACTTCTCTCTATAAATCTGATTTTACTTGATTAAGGAACGCTGAATAAAACACAGAGGACATACCTGTTTGTACAAGGCTTTGCTCTTTTGTTGGCAGCTGGCTGCGGCCACACCACATGTGCAATGCCTATGTTTATTGGTTGGTGTGCGGGCATGGTCATTTGGTTGGTTAAGAATGGCTGAGGGTGGGCAATCATGGAGCTGTAATGGTTACCATGGGGACGCACTTTCCTGCATCAAGAAAACAGAACATTTAAACCAAAAGCATTTAACAACATTACTGACAAAATGGTCTCAGTCCCAAAGGACACATCTATGACTCACCAATCATTAATATTCAAGGGAGACAGTTTTCTGTGTGCGTGTGTGTGTTTGTTATTTTGCAGTGCAAGCAGTCACACAGACTTAAAGTAAAAATATATTTTGGAATTACCTAACTAAATATGATACTATCAAATAGTATTCATCTAAAATTAACATCATGCAAAAGTATGACAAACACAGTATCTCCAATTTGCTTACCCCCAGTCTCCCACTCTCGGTGGCCCCACTACTGTGTCAGAAGCCAACGTGGTTGGCGGTGGGGGCACTGATGTCACCTGCTGCAAGTGGGCACCAAAATCTGCTGTGCTCGGTTTGACCAAGCCTGTTTAAGTACAGAGAAAACAAAAAAGCCATGCTTAAATCATCAAAGATTTATTTAATTCACATGCCTTCCACATTATAGCCTTTCTGTGTCGCTTGTCATTGTTGTTAAACATACAGTACCTGTGTGATAACTCCTGGTCTGATTTGGATGGGCTGGATCGGGGGCGCTTGAGTGACCAGAGGAACAGATGCCTCCATTCGAACAGAGTAGCCAGCGGTTTCACAGTGTTGGTAGGTATCCCTGCAAGAATTAAATAAAGAGTACTTGAACGAAAGACACTTACTGACCCAATCCTTCTTTCCCTTAATTAACCGCAGCTCCCCAGTGCTATGGAGCTCACTTATACAACTGTGCGTGAATTCCAAAGTAAAACTTTGCATAAGCACAAACCTAATTGTATGTACGCAAAAAAATGCATGTATCAACTTGTACATAATTTAGAGGAATGCTTATACATCGTTACCGGTAAATACATGTGTTGCTATTGTGTTTTGTAGTGCATATGCGTCTTTTAATGTGAGTATGATCTTTATTTTGTGGTGAAACCATCCTGTGTCTAAAAAACTTTGCGTGAGTTCGATTTTATTTATTTTTAATTTACTTGATAGGGACATTGCACAATACATAAATTGCATAGCTATTACATTTTCATCTGCTGTCCCCAGGCTAAGGCCGCAGGTTAAAAACACATTTACCAATAAAATCTAAAATACAGATGAAAAAACACCGCAACAATAACAGAGCACCAGCAGAAAGATAGATTAAACAACAGTCTAATAAATATACACATTATTCTATGCATGGTCAAAAGACTGCGTACAAATACACAAATGTTTCTGCATATAATTTTTATATAAATAAAAATGCAGTGAAAGTTACTTATGCACACGTCTCCCCTGCTGACACTACTTTTTTGTGCGCAGCAACCATTATAAATGAGGCCCCTGGACACTACGACCACTGTGCTTGGTTGTCGCCAAACCACAATTATCTTGGTGCTCACCTGTATTACCAGCTATTGGACAATAATAATAAGCTGTACATTAACTACTCAAAAATATATCCAAGTTTATTTCTTACAGTAATGTTCCCTCAGAAAATAAACTGTAATATAATTATTTGCTGAAATTTGAGGTGTATACTCACTTTTTTGATATATGACCAGCAAAACAAATTGGAGTGATTACCGTATTTTTCGGACTATAAGTCGCAGTTTTTTTTTCATAGTTTGGCCGGGGGTGCGACTTATACTCAGGAGCGACTTGTGTGGGAAATTATTAACACATTACCGTAAAATATCAAATAATATTATTTAGCTCATTCACGTAAGAGACTAGACATATAAGATTTCATCGGATTTAGCGATTAGGAGTGACAGATTGTTTGGTAAACGTATAGCATGTTCTATATGTTATAGTTATTTCAATGACTCTTACCATAATATGTTACGTAACATACCAGGCATGTTCTCAGTTGGTTATTCATGCCTCATATAACGTACACTTATTCAGCCTGTTGTTCACTATTCTTTATTTATTTTAAATTGCATTTCAAATGTCTATTCTTGGTGTTGGATTTTATCAAAATAAATTTCCCCAAAAAATGCGACTTATATATGTTTTTTTCCTTCTTTATTATGCATTTTCGGCCGGTGCGACTTATACTCCGGAGCGACTTATACTCCGAAAAATACAGTAAGTGTAAAATGTACACATCTTACCTTGAATGGTTGAGGGACATAAGATGAGAGCCTGCTGAAACGACTCATTGCCTCCAAACTGTCCACTTCCTGTTTGCAATGGTATCCCGGGGTGAATCACTGAGGGGGCAGATGGCGCTAATGCCTGAGGAATAACACAAACACACCTTATGAAATGTTCAAAAACAGCATCCGCTGCAAATTCTCGTCTAATAAATACATATAAGAAGAGAAGTTTTACTTGTTAAATGGAGCACAATAAAAGGGAGACTATATGTTTGTGTGTCTGTCAAGCATGTGCCTCTGTCTCCCTACTCGCATTTGTAAGTAGTGAGAACTGAGCATACATTGTTCTGCAACAGCTTCAGCCTGAAGTCCAGGCTTCAAGGACATAATTGTCAACATTAAGCTAGATTGTCAGGTTAAAATGTTGAGCTTTTTTGACAAATCCGAAAGAAAAACCTCATCTGCTTTTTAGCGCAAGCATGTGACTTAAAATGCTTTTTACAGGTCTAATAGAAGCTAAACAACAGAACCCCCTTACATTTAAAATGTACATGTCAACCTTCCCAAGTGCTATCATTTCATGACCCCTATTTTCATGTTTAATAATATCACAAATTTGGAGGCTGGAAACAGTATTAGAGACGTTTTGCATCATAAAGCTACGCTGCCAGAAAAAGGGTCAGCTCCCGGTTTCTCCTCGGCAACAACGCAGATTTGCACCGTTGCCATGACCTCAGCAACATGACGTGATTATGTTGCCATGACAGCAGAGCTACAATGCCGTAAGATGGCCAAGTCTGCATTTATGAATGCAGTAAGACCAAGGATTTTCTTTTTGAATGTGGAGACAGGTTGTTGAATGTAACATCTTGGACTGAACTTTGGTTATGTCTCCTAAAGCTTAGGGCAGCAAAATACACAATATGTTCTTAACAATGTGTGCATAGAACTTCACATTTTACGGTAGCATTTTAATTGGGGAATCAAGACAAGTTATAAGAAGCCTGTTATGTTGGAATTTATGCTGATTTTCTAGAAACAAATGGTAGGCTTGACATTTCTAGTAGGTTTTAATTGCATAAAATGCTCTCCCACTGCGTACCACCCAATTGTATGATAGATTTTTCACCAAAACAATTAGGTAATTAAGAGTTAAATGAACAATTATCTCACTTTGTAATGACATTGAATGAGGCAAGAAATACAAACAAGGCAAAAAATACACAGGTTAACTATTTGGCTGAAGCTGGGATCTTGAGTACTATTGCATACACACGAAATTTGAGTGAGACTGTGACCTGTTTTCAATGCACCCTCATTGTTCCCTCTGTGCAATACCATGAAAAGTAACGACGTAACCGCTTACTTGAGGGTGGACAACAGTCATTTTGTTAAAGGGGTGGTTGACTGTGGCAGCGGCCCAGGTCTGACGAAGGGCCCCTTGCTTCTATTAGCTGTCTCATACGTGTTTGGACGGGTAGAGCAAACATCCATGATGTGGAAACATGACTTCACACTGCAGGCATATAGGTGAGGCAGGTCAAAATAACGCCACGAGTACAAAATGTCGCTACGTCTGCTGAAGTGTGGTTGCACTCACTGGTTGCTATGAGGGAAGTCGAGCAGGTGCTGCATTGTCACAAAGGGGTGACTGAGAGCTTCAGCAGGGGCAATCCTCTCCTCTGCATCGATCAGCAACATTTTCTTCAGCAGGCCCACAAACTCCCGGCGGTCTGCCTTCTCTGCGAACAAGTCGCTGCCTTCCAGATTCAGCACCAAATTCACCTGGAAGATATATATTATAATATAATAATTAAAATCAACTACTTTTTCATAAACACAACCCAACGGTATGCTTTAGAAATGTTAAAGGCCTACTGAAATGATTTTTTTTTATTTAAACGGGGATAGCAGATCCATTCTATGTGTCATACTTGATCATTTCGCGATATTGCCATATTTTTGCTGAAAGGATTTAGTAGAGAACATCGACGATAAAGTTCGTAACTTTTGGTCGCTGATAAAAAAAAGCCTTGCCTGTACCTGAAGTAGCGTGACGTCGCAGGTTGAAAGGCTCCTCATATTTCCCCATTGTTTATAATGATGGCTGCCAGCAGCGAGAGCGATTCGGACCGTGAAAGCGACGATTACCCCATTAATTTGAGCCAGGATGAAAGATTCGTGGATGAGGGACGTGAGAGTGAAGGATTAGAGTGCAGTGCAGGACGTATCTTTTTTCGCTCTGACCGTAACTTAGGTACAAGGGCTCATTGGATTCCACACTCTCTCCTTTTTCTATTGTGGATCACGGATTTGTATTTTAAACCACTTCGGATACTATATCCTCTTGAAAATGAGAGTCGAGAATGCGAAATGGACATTCACAGTGACTTTTATCTCCACGACAATACATCAGCGAAGCACTTTAGCTACGGAGCTAACGTGATAGCATCGTGCTTAAATGCATATAAAAACAGACGAAATAAGCCCCTGACTGGAAGGATAGACAGAAGATCAACCATTCTACCAAACTCTGGACCTGTAACCACACGGTTAATGCTATACCGCCTGGCGAAGCCTAGCAATGCTGTTGCTAACGACGCCATTGAAGCTAACTTAGCTACGGGACCTCGACAGAGCTATGCTAAAAACATTAGCTCTTCACCTACGCCAGCTCTCATGTGCTCATCAACACCCGTGCTCACCTGCGTTCCAGCGATCAACGGTGAGACGAAGGACTTCACCCAGATCATCGATGCGGTCGGCGGCCCGGAGACGGAGGAAGTCAAGGTGAGGACAGTAGCGCGTCTGCTATCCAACTCAAAGTCCTCCTGGTTGTGTTGCTGTAGCCAGCCGCTAATACACCGATCCCACCTACAGCTTTCTTCTTTGCAGTCTCCATTGTTAATTGAACAAATTGCAAAAGATTCACCAACACAGATGTCCAGAATACTGTGGAATTTTGCGATGAAAACAGAGCTGTTTGTATTGGGATACAATGGTGTCCGAATACTTCCGCTTCAACCCTTGACGTCGCGCGCAAACGTCATCATACCTAGACGTTTTCAGCCGGAAGTTTCCCGGGAAATTTAAAATTGCACTTTATAAGTTAACCCGGCCGTATTGGCATGTGTTGCAATGTTAAGATTTCATCATTGATATATAAACTATCAGACTGCGTGGTCGGTAGTAGTGGGTTTCAGTAGGCCTTTAATATTATTGTAATGCCATATAATAGTATGATAGTATTTTCAGAGAATAAACAATTAGTAAAAAAAAGAACAGACTTGGCGTAAAATTAGTGATTGTGTGAGAATTTCCTGTCTTCTCTGTAAAGGATAAATACAATCTAATGTTTTTTGTTTGTTGAATGGTTAACAGAGGGGAATTTCACATTACAAAGAATCTTCTCTCCTCCTGTTAACAAGAACTGTATTCATCGAGAATAAAAAACCACATGACATTCCTTGAAACTTAGATCTTGGAAGTGAGAAGAGTGGAACATACATGCAATATGTCATCCAAACAGCTGAAGATGTACTTCCTTGCTTCCTTTGATTTCATTCCCGTCTCAGCCTCATGCTCATCTGTAGACTGTGGAGACATCAGAGTTTAAGTTTAGCAAAGACTGCCATGCTCTTGGTAGATTTGTTTGAGTCACTTAAGATTCAAGCTGTTTTTATGGACTCAAAACAGGGGCAAAATCCTTGTGCGTAAAAACAATACCTTGTGCGCACGTGTGGACTCACTTTGTGCACACCTGCGGAATCATTTTACAAGATTTACGTCTTTTTGCCTGCGCTTGGACTCTGTTTGCGCTTGCGGTGTCATTTCTCTTTCTCTCTCTGATGTTCCACCCTGTTGGCACTTAAGAGCGGGCATTGATAAGACGGCCAAGCAACTTCCCTCCATTCTAATTGGTCACTTGAAACAACAACTATTTTCTGGTCAAAGACAATCCAGGGGAACTGTTACTGTTGAACTATGTGCCTTCTGAAGAAGAGTAGCCTTCAGACTCTTTAGTTTAGACTACTGGGTTCAAATTTTTTTCACCAATTACCACCTTAGAAAAATCTTGTCTCTCCAAGTACCACCATAATGATCAACATTAAAATACTGTAGCGTACTAGGCGAAAGTGTTCATTAAACAATAAGGCAGAGGTTTTATTTAAGAAATATATTTAATATTTTTGGCCACTGTAACATTACTCACTGTTTGAACAGTAACACTGTGTTTGAATATAGGAAGATATAACACTGTACTTTAATCAAGTGATTATTTGGTGTACCACTAGATGGATACCGTGTACCACAGTTTGAGAATCACTAGACTAGAACACAAATGTATTTTCCTTTTAGGATTCTAAAGATTAAAAAAACACTTGTTAGATGCGGCTAATAAGAGCCCTATGTAGCCTTCAAAGCGCTCTAAAACAATATAGAATGTAGTCACAGACCAGAACTTTTTTCGTGGGCGCATTGATATCAGCGCACATAGCAACGCACTTCCTACTTCTGTCAAAGAATGTGTTCCTACTTCTGGCAACAAACATGTGTGCAAAAAATTAATTAGCATGTGCTTAGAGAGGCCACACGCACGGAAAGTGTGGTTTTTAAATGTGAGGATTTTGGCACTGTTTCGAGACCGTACGTTTTAATGTTTGGCCAAAAACATGTGTAAGGTGTGTTGAAGCTTCTTACCTTTAGTCTGAAAGATGCAAAAGGTGAGTCAGACTCTTTGCAAAAGAAGCGTGTTGTCTTTGTCCCTGCATTCAATAATTGCTCTCCGGGAAAACCTTGCGTCTGAGAAATGTATCGAATCTAGACAGAGGGACACATAAATCTGATTTTATAGATAGACATTACATTCAAACAAAGACACTGTTTTGCAGTCATTAAAAAGGTCAACATCAGTAACATCATTGTGTAGAGTCCCAGACAGTCTTAATCACTGTGCGAAATGTCCACATAGCAGGCACGGCGTCACAGACCTTGAAAACTGCACTTCTAGAGGAACTATTAAATCCAAATATCCCTGTGTTTATGTTTGACTGGTGTTAGGGTCTTTGCATGTTAACTCTGATAACAAGGTCCCTCTGCCCTCAATGCCAGATGCCTTTCTCGGTAATGATGGTCCTTCAGCGGTGTGTGTCACACACAGGTTTATGAGAAGAGTCCAGTCAGAAGCCCGGTTGACGTCAATCACACCCGAGTGTTAAGGACAACAAGCATTAGAGATGCAGCACAGAGCCACATACTTGTGAGAGATGTGACACACGTCAAGTCAAGGCAACACCAGTATAGCCCTTAATATGACAAAATCCTGTTATGTCACACTGCTTGTGTATGCCAGTATGGCTGAAATTAAATGTAACATTGCAACAAACTCAGCTCTGGGGGATTATGCTTCTAAAAAATCGAAAAACATTAGCAGAGTGGAAGTGGTTTTCAAAATGACAATGACAAGGGAGGGAGAAAGGCCTTGTTGTAATTTTCTATGGTGGAAACAACAAGGTATCAAATAAACTTTTGAGAAAGTGGAACAAGGACAAACAGTCTCTGTTGAAAAGCATCCAAAAGCAGGATGCCAATATCTTAAATGTACAAAGACATTGCCAAGAGTTACATAAGTGCAGTATTGAGCCAGCAGTATCAGGCCACCCTGTGTTACTACCTATGGGCATATATAACAAAAACAACACATTAAATCAACCTTACATTTGAGAATTAAAATTAACCGTATTATCAATTTTGACTCTGCATGATGTGAACTAAACTACAAAACCCAAAACCAGTGAAGTTGGCACGTTGTGTAAATGGTAAATAAAAACAGAATACATTGATTTGCAAATCCTTTTCAACTTATATTCAATTGAATACACTGCAAAGACAAGATATTTAATGTTTTTTAAGCAAATAATCATTAACTTAAAATTTAATGGCAACAACACATTGCAAAAAGTTGGCACAGGGGCATTTTTATGGCCTTTTTTTTTTAACACTCAGTAAACGTTTGGGAACTGAGGAGACCGATTTTTGAAGCTTTACAGGTGGAATTCTTTCCCATTCTTGCTTGATATACAGCTTACGTTTTTTAACAGTCTGGGGTCTCCGTTGTGGTATTTTACGCTTCATATTGCGCCACACATTTTAAACGGGACACAGGTCTGGACTACAGGCAGGCCAGTCTAGTACCCGCACTCTTTTACTATGAAGCCACGCTGTTGTAACACGTGGCTTGGCATTGTCTTGCTGAAATAAGCAGGGGCGTCCATGATAACGTTGCTTGGATGGCAACATATGTTGCTCCAAAACCTGTATGTACCTTTCAGCTTTAATGGTGCCTTCACAGATGTGTAAGTTACCCATACTTTGGGCACGAATACACCCCCATACCATCACAGATGCTGGCTTTTGAACTTTGCGCCTATAAAAATTTGGATGGTTCTTTTCCTCTTTGGCTTTGGTTTTGCATAGTAAGAGTTTTAACTTGCACTTACAGATGTAGCGACGAACTGTAGTTACTGACAGTGGTTTTCTGAAGTGTTCCTGAGCCCATGTGGTAATATCCTTTACACACTGATGTCGCTTTTTGATGCAGTACCGCCTGAGGGACCGAAGGTCCGTAATATCATCGCTTAAATGCAGTGATTTCTCCAGATTCTCTGAACCTTTTGATGATATTACGAACCGCAGATGGTGAAATCCCTAAAATCCTTGCAATAGCTCGTTGAGAAATTTAGAGTAAGTTCTTAAACTGTTGGACAATTTGCTCACACATTTGTTCACAAAGTGGTGACCCTCGCCCCATCCTTGTTTATGAATGACTGAGCATTTCATGGAAGCTGATTTAATACCCAACCATGGCACCCACCTGTTCCCAATTAGCCTGTTCACCTGTGGGATGTTCAAAATAAGTGTTTGATGAGCATTCCTCAACTTTCTCAGTCTTTTTTGCCACTTGTACCAGCTTTTTTGAAACATGTTGCAGGCATCAAATTCCAAATAAGCTAATATTTGCAAAAAATAACAAAGTTTTCCAGTTCGAATGTTCAGTATTTTGTCTTTGCAGTCTATTCAATTGAATATAGATTGAAAAGGATTTGCAAATCATTGTATTTTGTTTTTATTTACGATTTACACAACATGCCAACTTCACTGGTTTTGGGGTTTGTAAATAAACACTTCTGGTGTGCTTGCAATGTGATCTGTTGTATTATTGTTATTATTATAGACATTGTTAGTGTTGAAATAATTTATTGGTCAGAGTATTTTTGGAGTCCTAGCTTGAATGTTTGTCTGATGAGTGTAAACGGAATGTATTTGTGTGTGGGTGTGACATATGTCCTTGTTGTCCAAGCAGAGTAAAGCCCTAATTAGTTTATTCTGCAGTTTTACATTATTAAAGTTAATGCAAACGGAGCTAAAATGACTTCTTAAAGAAGATGCAAGTCCATTGGTTTGCAAAAAATACAATACAGTATATGCAAACCAATATCTGTTCCCCAGCCTCTCTCATGCTGTGATGACACAGTAATGCAACACTGAGAAGTCATTTAAAAGTGCAATAATTACAGTCCCTGCCCCTTCAGCAGCACTGTATAAACAAGAACCCAATCCCAGTGTGTGAGTGGGAAAAAAACATTTTTCTCAAAAGGCGTTGCTCCGCAGAGACCTAAAGATCACGAGACAGACCACCAAACAGGCTAGACTAGGAATGGTCTTAACATTTTAGGAACTGCGTAAGAAATCCGTTGTGTGAAACTGATTGTTGAATAATTGTGTATTGAAGTGAAACTAAGGCAAAACGGAATGCATACTTGCCGGCTCCGAGCAGAGTTGCTGTTGATTCAGTCTCAACTAGCTTGTGGTCTAAAGAAGAACAACGATTATGTTAACGGCGTGGCGAAGTTGGGAGAGTGGCCGTGCCAGCAATCTGAGGGTTACTGGTTCAATCCCCACCTTCTACCATACTAGTCACGTCCGTTGTGTCCTTGAGCAAGACACTTCACCCTTGCTCCTGATGGGCCAGGTTAGCGCCGTGCATGGCAGCTCCCGCCATCAGTGTGTGAATGTGTGAATGCGTGTGTGTGAATGGGTGAATGTGGAAAATAGTGTCAAGGCGCTTTGAGTTCCTTAAAAAAGGTACAAAAGCGCTATACAAGTACAACCCATTTACCATTTACCATTTAACTACTAGAATTGAGAATCTTAGGGTTTTTCACGATACAATACTATGCACATGGCTCACAATCTATCAATCTAGATATGGCGATGCTGCTATAACCTGTGACATGTCCGTGTGTTTATGGGGTGAAAAAAAAACTAATGAAAAGAAAAACTTTATAGTTTATACTTTGCCTCAACAACAATAATAAGTACAAACAATATTGCTTTATAACCATTGGCAGGCATATTCAACTAAATTGTTTTGGGGGCCACATTTCCACAAAACAAAAGACCTGGGGCCGGACTTCTGCCTTCACGGTTGGTCTTATTTTGTATACATGTATATGGTGAACCAGCGTCCTTTACACTCGATATTTGATTTTCGTCTATTTATTTTGTCAGAGTTACAGGAACACCCTGCTGTTATTAAGGACATTCTGCTAAAAAGTTAGTTAATAATCATCTTTATGACAGCACTCTTGTTTTTTTTAAGAATCTTCAGCAAAAATGTGAGTCCCTCAAATGTTTTTAGAACTGAACTCGCGGACCACCAGTTGAAATAATGAAAAATAGAAGACCTAAAATGGAACCTTGAGGAACAGTACTAGTATAAATAAAGAAGCTGAATAAATGACTACTGACTGTATCTAAAGTAAACAAGCTACAGCAACACCTTCGTTACATAAAATCACATTACGAAAAAAAATTTAACTGCCAAAACGGAGAGTGCTTAAAGGGCTGCCTTGAGGAACGCCTTGGTTATGTAAATCACAATTTTACAAGCAAGTATGTTTCACAGCAAGGTTAAAATGTCAATGCAACAATATGTCAATGTGTGTACAGTTGTCCAAGTTACTCTGTACAACAGGATAATTTTTGTGTTTTTAGCAATTTGTTTCACAGAAGATTGTCTCCCAAGTTTTGAACAGAACTTGGGGGCTAGTATTTTGTCATTCCGGGGCTGGATTTGGCCCTCGGCGGGCACCAGTTGAATAGCCCTGACCAATGGTGTATCCGTGTGTTTTATAAGGGTGAAACAAAAACAAACCAAATAAATAAACGTTATAGTTTTCTGCATAACTCAAGTACAAACAGCAATAGTGTAAAAATAGATATATAAAATAATATATTTTGTCACAATCATATTAGCTACTGTTATGTCCAGTTGAACTAGAGAGTTCTGAAATGGCACAAATCATCGCTGGCCTCTAAACAAGAGGTCAGAATATTCAGAGAGTCCATCCTATCTAATTAAACATAATGAATAATCATTATTTTTATTTTGGCAAATACATTTTTTCAACTGCCCAGTGCTATTTTAGAATATGCCAGTCACTAGTCAAGCCGCATGGTACTCCTGGCCCTTTCAGTGAACTGAAATTAAAGTCAACAAAAAGTCAATGTAACACAAGATGAAAGAAGGTAAGAGGAACCAGTAGGAGGAGTCTGAGTTATAAATACAGTATGCTGTGTAGGATGGAAGCAGACCCCGTGCAGAAAGATTGGAAAAGGTAGCTCTACTTCAGCCAGATTCCTCCCATGGAAAGTGGTAGCGGATGTGCAGACACCTCACACCAGCAGGCAGCTGCCTTGCTGCAGCTTTTTATATTTTAGCCAGCTTACCATACAAGTTGTGCACCGATAGTATATTAACATAAGTTAATAATGGAAAATGAAATCAAACATGTTTCTTTTCTTTGCAGATAATGCTATTTTGTAAAATGCCACATAATCTAAAAAAAAAGAAATAAATACAAACCACTTGTCATTCTGATGGCACAATTGTGTGTGTGTATTGTTTTTTTACTTTAAGACATATGAATGGGATGTGATTTTTCTCATTTTTCCCACTCGAATGTGGCCTTCACTCTAATGCACCAAACAAGCTTTTGTGTATTGTTTGTGTACAAATAATTTGTCACTTAGCAGCATCCGACTTCCCATACCTGACATGCTCAGTGTTTACCCAACCAACATCATATTAGGGGGTGCGGAGTATGTACTTGTCTCTACATTCCCCCTGTCCTCGGTTTCACTCCGGGTCATATATGACCAGGGGGCGCCGCTAGGGATTTTGGGCCCCATGAAAAGAATCTTTATAGGGCCCCTAACACAGCGGCAACATTATAATTTCATCATCATTAGGGGCCTCCCTGGGCCCCCCTCCATCATGGGCCCCAAGAATCCGTCTCCTTTACCCCCCCTTTTCGGCACCCCTGTATATGACATCTTTATTTGTTCATCATTTTGGAGTCTGTATATTGATTGTTTTTTTTGTTTACATAAAAGACCACTCAAAATTGTATTGATGTACAGTTGCTAATGAAGGTAGATCAGGCATGTTTTAAACACATAAAATAAAAAAGTATACCTTTCAAACATGGGTGTGATTTTGTACATTTCATCTCTAGTTTATTCTAGTTCCTCATTTAATTTCTTCTCAATTGTGCATTTAATCACACAGGGGACTACAGAATTCTTGACAAATAACCTACAGCTTACTTCCAACAAACACTTGATAAACTGGTACGATAGTTAAAAGTACCGTAACATAAGAGACCTCCATATTTAGAACTAGTATTTTAATCCAAAAACAATGCTAAAGGCGCAGCAGGTGCATGTCAAATACAAGATGCTACAACATGCTGACTTTACATCCAGGATCTATTATACATACAGTCAAACCTGCGTGAGTGGGCACTTGTCTATGGGGGCCACAAAAAATGTCCCCCGCAAAGACAAGTAAACATTGTCTATAGCAGCCACCTGTTTAAGCAACCAGTACCCATTTGTTTTGTCTCCCAGATTAGTGTTTTTACTCCATTTAGCGGCCACTACCACCAAAATGTGCTACAATGATGCATGATAATGATAAATTTGAGTTGTACCTCTAAATTCCACAAGTGTGTTTGCATTGCCTGTGCTCTGGAGTTTTCTCTGTGCTCCGCTAACACTCACCGGCTGCATGCCGTGCATAGCGTGGCACAGCTCTGCTCCCCCAGACAGTAGGACAGGTTCTTGCAGGGAAATCGTGCACATTTGCATGAGACAATTGGTATGTGGGATGAATTCAACAACAAACAGGTAGGTGATCCAACGGGAGAAGAACAATATTTGTTTTATTTTTCCCCCTGATGTTGGTGCTTTTAACATGGGAAAGTAAGCTAGTAATAAACACGGAGAGTTTTATTCTGAAAATGAAACGGATTTATTATGTTTACGTGTCATAGTTTCTGTCCCGCTCTACCCAACTGTGCCAAACTGCTGCAGCTTAGTTGCATTATCCAGTAAAAATAGAAGCCTTGCTTATTTGCTGCTGAGAGCTCCAAAGTATCGGAGATAGGAGCAGTATGTATGCGACATAGTGCAGCTGGTAGAAGTTGACACGCTGACTATGTTTCCATGCACTAAATTAGTCTGACTTCTTCTGGGACTTCACCTACATGTGAAGTCCCAGTGTCTATGCACACTCTCTAATGAGACTATTGGTCATATGCCGTATGCCTCCCGTACACTAGAGAGCGCTTTTAGCAGGAATTAATGTATTGCTTTTCCATTTGGCCTATGATGCCACAACAAAAGAAGGCATCTTTGCAGCTTTTTATACGTCAACAGCCCAGTTCTTGTTCTACCTGATGCTGTAATATTGGCACAGATTACAAATATTATGTGTCTAATGGCAATGCTGATGTTAAATAGCAGACAGCATCAACAAAATGATGTTAGATTGCATCACAAACATAAAACTACGACCAATAAGGTCTCGAATTTTTTTTGCTCCAAAGCAAAGACTGGTATAAGAGAGTTGTTTTGAAGGAAATTTAGGATGGAGAATGGAAAGAAAACTTTCGAATGTCTCAAAGTTCATTCAATAAGCTCTGTGGATTGATGGAAGGAGTTTTAAGTCTGAAGGAAAAGACTGTTTGTGAACTGACTCCAGATGAGGGTTGCTGTTGTTCTGTACAAGCTTGCCAGTTGTGCTGAATACAGAGTTATTGCTAACTAGTTTGTAGTGCACAAATGCAGCGTGAAGAGGTTTGTTTACGCTTTCTTGTTTGCCTAATAGACCTGCCTTGTTGTCTTCCATCTCAGTCGTATTTGTTCGGCAGTCCGAATAAAGCCGGCATTCTCCATTTCCTTGGCTGCATTCTTAAATAAATCTCAGTTTCTTTTTTTTCTCCCATTGATGCACTTCAAAATGTTTTTTCAATTTGTGAAGAAAAGTCTCCTCTACATTCCAGTTGTTGTCTGTTTTTAGTCAATGCTCTTATTGAACGGGATCCAGTTTCGGGTTATATCCCGCACGTTCAGACTGGCGCATGTGCAATACGAAGGGTCCTCAACGGCAGCCCAAACCCACTCAGGAGATCTGGTTTTCAATCGCATAATCTAGGCGTGGTAGTCCCGACTTTTCAAAAGCCAAACACGATCAGATTAAGGTGTTTCTATGGGTTATAGAATGCTTTTTTTGAGCTGAATTATTTGAAAAATGAGACCAATTTAGTGCATGAAAACGTAGTCAATAACTAGAGTGGAAACGTACAGGCGCCGGTGGTATTTAGGAGTCAGTTATTATTTAACTGTTTTTAGGATACAATGATATGAATTGTTTTGTTCCACTGGTAATTTTGTCATGGCGACCTGTGTATAGTGGCCAGTTGGCTACTGTTTCAGTTTCCCCCGAGTGATCGCTATGTACAGGTTTGACTGTACATCCCCTTCTTCCACACCTAACTTTCGCTGTTTCATTTACACTCTGCTGGTTTCCTCTCAGTGTTTTATATTCCAAAGGTACTTTCTCACCTATTATGTTACTTCCTTTTCCAGTCAACCTCACACCTCCTATTTTTGGCATCTTTATTCTATTCTATGAGCCCATCTGAGATTTCAAACTCCAAGGTGTCTGCTACTGAAGCAAGAATGTTCTGCCCAAATATCCCTAAAGCAGCTTATTACATGCTGCCTGGTTGCTGCCAAATTAGATTTTCATTTTGACACTAGCGGTGCTTTACTTGGGACTGAGGTCAAATCTATTTCAAAGGTGTGAGTGAGCTCACCTTACCTTGACCCAAGTAGGGTAAAAAATTAATTGGTCATAAAAGACTCAGTGTTAGTGCAATGTGCACTATGGAGGTCGAGTTGTCACGTAGGGTGCAGCATGGCACACGGCAGCTTTGCTGGCAAGCTTTGAGGAGATAGGAGAAAGCCGCTCAGCATAAGCCCTGATCAGTCTGGTCCTGGGGAGACACTGTTAGGGTTGGCAAAATCTCAGATATGTCCTCCCTTTACGGCACAAAGAGTGTTCTCAAAAATATATACATTAAAATAACTTGTTGTAGTCATAATCTCTTTAATCTCCATCTTTACATCTCCAAAGAGTTCCAGTCAGTCTTATTTAACTTTGGTCAAGTTGTATTTTAATTTTTTTTTTACAATTCTTCTTTGGCAAGATTTAGACAACATCTTTAAACGTGGGTACTAACCTGTGAAATGTCAATAATTGTTTCAGTAGCTTGGTATGAAATAGCATGCAGTCATCAACAATAACCAACAGAAACGTAAACAATAAAAAAAAACTGCATCAAATGGAAACTCAAAACCACTGTGGACTGTCACATTTGAAAAGTTGCATGGACAGTGGAAAAGTCAAAACCTCAAGGCACACAAAAAGAAGTGGAAAATAACATCAGCAAGTTAGAAATGGAGGATGTAATGTTTCACAGACCCACACATGGACAGTATAATGGGTGGGCCGAACCAACTATTTTATAGTTGTTCTTTCCCCAGGTTTGAATGGAGGTAACGTCCACAAAACATCAAAGATAACGACTGAATGAGACAACAATTGTACAATGGAGTAAATAAATAAACCCCAAAATTGAGGTGTTTGCTTACCTGGTCATACTCTAGGGCGCCGGGGTAAAGGGGCCAGCCCAGAAAAAGCTCAGCTATCACACAGCCTAGGGACCACATGTCTATGGCTTCACAAAATGGCAATCCCAAAATAATCTCTGGAGCCCTGTAGAAACATACAAAAAAACATTAAGTATTCACAATAAGTAATATCATGAAAATCCCCATGAGATAGGTTTGCATGAGTCGGAAATGTCATGGATCATGCCGTGAGGCAGAGTAGCCATGCTTCAGCAAGCCGATCCAGTGGGTTAGGAGGTCGGCGAGGTTGGAGAAGAGCGCTTTGACAGGCTATTATAACTCCCGTTTCCTGACAAAAAAGCGCTGTTACTATTATTTTTATTTAATATGGTCTTCTTCTGGTTACTGCAAGTGAATCATTGGCGGTTAGTTGTAAACAGAAATTATGTCGTTTTGGCTGTCCCTTCACACTATTATGTTTTAGCACTAAAAAACAAAAACCTAGGCCTGGTAGTGGATGTTTTTGAAACAGTTACCGTTTTCCTGTAAACTGTCATCAGTGTTAATGGAAGGCATGTGCAGGTGTGTTAAGTATTCAGGTACAACGAAAAGAACAATGGTTGTCCGCAGGCTGTTGTCATTTGTGCTTACAATGCTTCTTAAATTAATTACACAGGTTAAGACAAACATATCCCAACATGGGGTAATCCAATCCAACAGTTTTGGATTACCTGCCTGTTATAAATAGTCACAGGTTTTTTTGTCATTTGTGGAATATGTCCTTTCCATCAATAACATTTTTACAAGAGATTGGTGTAAAACCTAGTACCAGAAAATATATATTTACACTGCAGGAATCTGAAAGTATTAAGCGATTAACCTAAAGCCTTTTCTCTTCAAACAGGTTTGATTACATGGTAAAAACAAATGCTAGGCCAGTAGACAACATGGCAGTAAAAATTAAACTGGGAGACATGCCAACAATTTTAATCTTGCTGGTCTGAGGGGAGGATTTTCTGGAGGATAAAGCTCGCAGCCGTGGGTGTGTTGCGCGGTCCCCACCATAGGATATACTTCCAGTCAAAAATACTTGGCAGGAAAAGTGGGGGCTACCTTTGCAGCTGTGAGGTTGTTGCAACCCAAGCCTCATTACTGTCCAGTGAAACCAAATCCATTTTCCATCCTGAACATATGACGTACAAACTGTGCTGCTGAATGCAGGGAAGCATAGAGCTCACGACTCCCAGGCTGTGTGCAAAAGTCACACATGAAATGCATTGATATATGCAGTGCATCTGGAAAGTATTCACAACGCTTCACTTTTTCCAAATTTTGTTATGTTACAGCCTTATTCCAAAATAGAATAAATGATTTTTTGTCCACAATATTCTACACACAGTACCACATAATCACAATGTGAAAAAAAGTTTTTCTTTTTTAAAAATTGTTGCAAATGTACTAAAGAATAAAAAACAAGAAATAAAATGTACAGTATTTTTCGGACTATACGCCGCACTTAAAATCCTTTAATTTCCGCAAAAATCAACAGTAGGCCCTATACCCGGTGTGCCTAATGTATGTAATCATTCCGGTTGTGTTTACCGACCTCGAAGCTATTTAATTTGGTACAGTGTGTAATGATAAGTGTGACCAGTAGATGGCAGTCACACATAATAAATACGTGTAGACGCCAGCAAACAACACCAACACTTTAAATCAGGGGTGCTCACACTTTTTCTGCAGGCGAGCTACTTTTCAATTGATCAAGTCGCGGGGATCTACCTCATTCATATATATAATTTATATTTACTTATTTATGAAATATATGTTTTTGTTAACAAGTTAAAGGTGTTTAATGATAATGCAAGCATGTTTAACACATATAGTTAATATTGTTAATAAATTAAAGGTGTTTAAAGATAATGCAAGCATGTATAACACATATAGTAATATTGTTAACAAGTTAAAGGTGTTTAAAGATAATACAAGCATGTTTAACACATATAGTTCATATTGTTAACAAGTTAAAGGTGTTTAAAGATAATGCAAGCATGTTTAACACATATAGATTCCTTTCTTTCATGAAGACAAGAATATAATTTGGTGTATTACCTGATTCTGATTAATTGCATTGATAGGAATCAGACAGTGGTGCTGATAACGTCCGCATTTTCAAATGAAGGAGAAAAAAAGTCCTCCTTTCTGTCCAATACCACATGAAAGTGGTTGTTTTTTGGCATCTTATTTGTCCAGCTTCCGTACTCCTTTTTATACACTTTACAAGAAATACATTGGCGGCAAACTCCGTAGCTTGCTAGCTTGGTCACGCCAGCTTTCTGAGACTCTTAGCGCAGGCAGGATGAAGCAGAGCTTTTATTGTGAAGGCAGGAACTGTGCAGTCGGTCTTTGGAGTTTTGACGACAGGTACGGCGCCAGAGTCTGTTGAAATAAAAAGAGTTTCTCGCCTTCCTGTCGGTAATTTTTTCTTAATAATGAGCTGGCAGCAGCCAGCGTCATCTCAGAAGACCCTCGGGTGCCGTGAATGTCAATCAAGTGACGGAAGTGACGTCATAGTGAAGATTTATGATCGCTCATTTTTAGGACTATTTTTTTAATGCCTGGCTGGGGATCCACTGACACACACACCCTCCGCGATCGACCGGTAGATCGCGTTCGTTGTGGAAGTGGAGCCACGTAATCTATGCAACATTTTGACCAAAGAACCACCATTACATGTGAGATAGACCACGAGGAGGAGTTTGAAATAAATTTAAAAAAATCATAATATGACCCCTTTAATGCGCCTTATAATCCAGTGTGCAGTATGTATAAAAATAGACTTGAATAGACCCGCTCATCGGCAGTGCGCCTTATAATCTGGTGCGCCCTAAGGTCAGAAAAGTATGGTACATAAATATTCACAGCCTTTGCTCAATACTTTGTTGATGCACTTTTGGCAGCAATTACAGCTTCAAGTGTTTCTAAATACAATGCCACAAGCTTGGCACACCTATCTTTAGGCAGTTTCGTCCATTCCTCTTTGCAGGACCTCTGAAGCTCCATCAAGTTGGATGGGAAGCGTCGATGCCCAGCCATTTTAAGATCTCTCCAGAAATGTTTAATCGGATTCAAATCTGGATTCTGGCTGAGCCACTTAAAGGCCTACTGAAATGAATTTTTTTTATTTAAACGGGGATAGCAGATCTATTCTATGTGTCATACTTGATCATTTCGCGATATTGCCATATTTTTGCTGAAAGGATTTAGTATAGAACAACGACGATAAAGATTGCAACTTTTGGTATCTGATAAAAAAAAGGCTTGCACCTACCGGAAGTAGCGTGACGTAGTCAGTTGAACATATACGCAAAGTTCCCTATTGTTTACAATGATGGCCGCATGAAGTGAGAGAGATTCGGACCGAGAAAGCGACAATTTCCCCATTAATTTGAGCGAGGATGAAAGATTTGTGGATGAGTAAAGTGCAAGTGAAGGACTAGTGGGGAGTTGAAGCTATTCAGATAGGGAAGATGCTGTGAGAGCCGGGGGTGACCTGATATTCAGCTGGGAATGACTACAACAGTAAATAAACACAAGACATATATATACTCTATTAGCCACAACACAACCAGGCTTATATTTAATATGCCACAAATTAATCCTGCATAAAAACACCTGCGTGTTTGTTATGCTAGCTCCTAGCTCCTCTGCTAGCTCCTAGCTCCATAGAACACGCCAATACAATTCAAACACCTGATCAACACACACAATCACTCAGCCCAAAAGACCGTTTACCTAACCCAAGGTTCATAAAGCTTATATATTTTTAAAAAGTTACGTACGTGACGCGCACATACGGTCAAGTTATCGAATGTTTAGCAGCCAAGGCTGCATACTCACGGTACCTGATATTCAGCTGGGAATGACTACAACAGTAAATAAACACAAGACATATATATACTCTATTAGCCACAACACAACCAGGCTTATATTTAATATGCCACAAATTAATCCTGCATAATAACACCTGCGTGTTTGTTATGCTAGCTCCTAGCTCCTCTGCTAGCTCCTAGCTCCATAGAACACGCCAATACAATTCAAACACCCGATCAACACACACAATCACTCAGCCCAAAAGACCGTTCACCTAACCCAAGGTTCATAAAGCTTATATATTTTTAAAAAGTTACGTACGTGACGCGCACTTACGGTACGGTACGTGTTATGCTAGCTCCTAGCTCCTCTGCTAGCTCCTAGCTCCATAGAACACGCCAATACAATTCAAACACATGATCAACACACACAATCACTCAGCCCAAAAGACCGTTCACCTAACCCAAGGTTCATAAAGCTTATATATTTTAAAAAAGTTACGTACATACGCAAAAAAAAGCCAAAGCTGCATACTCACAGTAGCACGTCTGCGTCTTTGTCATCCAAATCAAAGTAATCCTGGTAAGAGTCTGTGTTGTCCCAGTTCTCTACAGGCGTCTGTGTATCCAAATCAAAAGTCCTCCTGGTTAGAGTCTCTGTTATCCGAGTTCTTCCATCTTGACTGCATCTTTCGGGAATGTAAACAAAGAAGCGCCGGCTGTGTACTGTTGTGGCTGACTACGTTCGAAAAATACGTCCATTTCGCACCGACAACTTTCTTCTTTGCTTGCTTGGCTTCCTTCTCCATAATGCAATGAACATGATTGAAACAGATTCACGAACACAGATGTCCAGAATACTGTGGAATTATGAAATGAAAACAGAGCTTTTTCATATTGGCTTCAATGTGGAAGGCATACCCGTGTTCGTCGGGCTACGTCACGCGCATACGTCATCCTCAGAGGCGTTTCGAACCGGAAGTTTAGCGGCAAATTTAAAATGTCACTTTATAAGTTAACCCGGCCGTATTGGCATGTGTTATAATGTTAAGATTTCATCATTGATATATAAACTATCAGACTGCGTGGTCGGTAGTAGTGGGTTTCAGTAGGCCTTTAAGGACATTTACAGAGTAGCCTTGAAGCCATTCCTTTGATATATTGGCTTTGGGCTTAAGGTTGTGGTCCTGCTGAAAGATGAACCATCGTCCCAGTCTGAATTCAAGAGCACTCTTGAGCAGGTTTTCACTCAGGAAGTCTCTGTACATTGTCACATTCATTTTTCCCTTCCATCGTGAGAAGTCTCCCAGTTTCTACAGCTGAAAAACATCTCCACAGTATGATGCTGCCACTACCATGCTTCACTGTAGGGATGGTATTGGCTTGGTGATGAGCGGTACCTGGTTTCCTCCAAACATGATGCCTGGCATTCACGCCAAAGAGTTCATCAATCCATCTATTTTCTACCGCTTGTCACTTTAATCTTTGTCAAGTCAGGCCAAATAATTTTGTTTCATATGGTTTGACAGTCTGTCAGGTGCGTTTTGGAAAATGTTTACAAAGGAATAGCTTCCGTCTGGCCACTCTACCACACAGGCCTGATTAGTGAATTGCTGCAGAGATGGTTGTCCTTCTGTAAGGATCTCCTATCTCCACAGAAGAATGTTGTAGCTCTGACAAAGTGACCATCGGCTTCTTGGTCACCTCCCTGACTACGGCCCTTCTACCCTGATCGCTCAGTTTAGACGACTGGCCAGCACTTGGAAGAGTCCTGGTGGTTTCAAACTTCTTTCATTTACGGATGATGGAGGCCACTGTGCTCATTGTGACCTTCAAGACAGCAGATATTTTTCTGCCTCGAGACAATCCTGTCTCGGATATCTATACAGATAATTCTCCTTCAACTTCATTCTTGGTTTGTGCTCTGCCATGCACTGTCAAGAGTGGGATCTTATATAGACAGGTGTGTGCCTTTCCAAATCACACCCAACCAACAAATTTACCACAGGTGGACTCCAATTAAGCTGTAGGAACATCTCAAGGATGATCAGTTGTTAGCTGTTAGCTGCTACTTTGTCAGCAGGGGCACCAGCGTTTGTGATCCGCATGGAAAGGCATTCATTATGCGGCAATGGTGATCACATACTTTTTCAAGAAATGTGGCCGATACTGATCGGTGGCCGTAAGAGTCAGCATATTCCTAATTAGGGTTGGGTATCGAGTATCGAGTATCGATTGGAACCGGGACTAACTTTCCGATTCTCCCGGAATCGTTCAAAAGTTTAAATTTCGATTCCTATTTTCGATACCAAGTCAGCCGACCGGAAAAAAATATGTCCGCCGAACCGGGAGAAGAAGCCGCTGAACACCAACGGCCGCCGGAAGTGTTAGCATAGCCGAGTGAGTCAGTCAAGCTCAAGCATGGATAGCGGGCGTCGGCGGTCGAAAGTGTGGCTTTACTTTATAAAAAAATGAAATAACCGCGAAATAACAGAGCTCCATGTCCATCAAGAAACGAGTGGAGAGAGAGCTGCAGATGTACCAGGACGTTCCACCGATACTTATGTCTGACGACCTTGCTACATGGTGGTGGTCCGGTGGAACCAACAAAAGACTTATCCTTTGCTGTCAGATCTCGCTTTCTCATATTTATGCGTTCAAGCTTCTTCCACACCCAGCGAACGTGTATTTTCCACAGCAGGAGACACTATCTGTCCAGAACGCTCACGCATCCTGCCTGAGAAGACGGATATGGTCATTTTCCTAAACAAGAACTGTCTCTGATTTTATACTGTACCTGCTGCTAATCTGGACTGGGTTTTGCAAGTTGTTTCTTATTGTTTATTTGCTTTTCTGCACCAGTTTAGCCCATCAGTGGGAGCACGGTAACATTTTTAAGTACCTGCAGCATCATACACTTGTGTGTGTAAATGTGTTTTCATGAGGTTTCCTGCAGCATCATACACTTATGTGTAAATGTGTTTTCATGAGGTTTTCAAAAATAAAGCTCTCTTGAGGAAAGTGTACCCCTGGGAAAATGTATTCATAATTTATAATATTTATATTCAAGTTCATAGATTTGATATTTATATTCTAGTTGAAAACAGCCCTGTGAGGAATTTATAGTAAAGTTCATAAAAAGTTAATAGAATTAAAATTGATGGAGAATGTCAGACTATTTCATTCAGAAAGACTGTAGGTTAGCTAGCTCATTTAAAATATCCTAAACTTTTTTTTGACCCTGCCTCTTAAAAGAATCGGAATCGAGAATCGTCAGGAATCGGAATCGGAATTGTTCAAATTCAAACGATACCCAACCCTATTCCTAATAACTATGATTGCCTCTCACACATAATGGTGACATGATCTGCACATTTGAAAACCATATTGCACATCTCACTTTGTTTCATATGGTATGTTTTAAAAAAATATGTTTTTTATGAGTTGAGGGAGAACAAACTGTAGAATATTGTACAATTGCATGCTCCTCATTTGAATCATAGTCCTATAATGGACTAATGACATACAAAATATGTATCTTAAAATGAGGAAACCTGTGATTTGCTCACATCCTAAATACATTAAAATGTCATGTGTTTTAATTTAATGACAAAGTTTGGAGGTATTGAACATTTATTTTTCATGATTACTTCGTAACTGCAAACACCTAATGCTTTGAATTACACCGAAATACTTCAAAGTAAGTTCAGCATAAAGTCTTAAGAACTAATTCATATTCATGCCTTCTGTCTGACAGCTGGTTAGCGTTAACTCCCAAACAGTGAAGATGTCCTGTACAGAACATAATCTCTGCAATGTTCTAAAACAACTCAAGTGGTTTCAGCTTTCATAACCAGTTTAAGTACACGTGTAAGCACTAAGAAATAAAAGCAAACTAGCTCTGTCAGTTTTGGTAATCTTATATGGCGTGCGCCTCTTGTACAGTAATGCAGTTTTGTTGTGACATGTCACAGCCAACATGGCAACTGAGGGCCCGAAGTCATGACAGACCCATAAACTGTGTCAGTAATGTATGTCACGCAACTATTCTTGTTTCTATTTAAAGAACTTTTAAGTTAGGCTGTTACCTCACACCCCATAAAGAGTGCCTTCATCCTCCCTGCTCTGTCCTATCAGGTAGGACTGACATGTAATAATAATAAGAGCAAATAAGGGTGGCAACACATAGTGGAGGGCTATTGTTGTTTTACGCTTACATGGGCCTTCACACAGCTTGTTCTGATAAATACACTATTTTGGGACACACACAAGTTGACATAGGCTCCCACTAAGACAACGTAGCAACATGAGATCCCATGATAGAAGCAGGAGACTTTACTGCCCAACACTTCCATGAAGTGCAATTCCAAACATATGCACAAACTCAGGTCATTCTGCATTATTAAGTGGAACACAAGCAGCAGTTGCGCTCTGATCTGCTGAGGCTTTGGATTAAGCGTACAGGCCTTAGGGCGTGTGTGGCCAATGTAAACCTCTTAATGTGCTGACATGGAGCCAAAGTTAAAGAAAGGTTTTTGTCCTAGTTCAGATGGGCTGTGTTTTCCCTCTAGAGTCATTGGCTTTTGAATGGAAAGATAATGGACCCATTCACCTCAAAAGAACCGGTGCATGTATACCACATTATATGCAGAACTTCCTGTTCCTTTGGGACCATTTTGTGCACTCAGATTTGCTGATTCTGTCAATTTTATGTTCTCCAATCTCCTGTTTGTCTAGACCAGGGATCGGCAACCTTTACCACTCAAAGAGCCATTTTGGCAAGTTTCACAAATTAAAGAAAATAATGGGAGCCACAAAAAAAAAAATTAAATTTTAAATGAAAAACACCACATACAAAGCTATTGCTTTGTGCTATGTTAACCAGGGGTCTCAGACACACGCACCGGTACGCACTTTCATATGGAAATTTGATATTAGGGCGGCCCGTGAGTTTTGAATGAATGGCGCTTGATAGCGTCATGCTTTCCAACCCTCTCATTATTTCCGGGAGACTCCCGAATATCAGGATGTGATGGCGCTGCTTTTGGCGCCCTCTACAGCCTGCTCAAACAGTGTACCTGCTCAACCACATGTAGAATGCAGCTTCAGCTGGCGTACTAGGTCAGCAGCCACACAGCTTACACTGACGGTAGCCGTAAAAAAAACAACTTTAACACTGTTACGTTACAAATATGCGCCACACTTTGAACCCACACCAAAAAAGAATGACAAACACATTTCTGGAGAACATCTGCACTGTAACACAACATAAACACAACACAACAAATACCCAGAATCCCATGCAGCACTAACTCTTCCGCTCAACCGACGCACGGGGGGGGGGGGGGGGGGTGATGATGATGTGTGGGGGGGGTTTGGTGGTAGCGGGGGTGTATAATCTAGACCGGAAGAGTTAGGGCTGCATGGGATTCTGGGTATTGGTTGTGTTGTGTTTATGTTGTATTACGGTGGGATGTTCTCCAGAAATGTGTTTTTCATTCTTTTTTGCTGTGGGTTCACAGTGTGGCGCATATTTGTAACGTAACAGTGTTAAAGTTGTTTTATACGGCTACCGCCAGTGTAAGCTTTGTGGCTGATGACTAAGTATGCTTTGCTGTCTCCTACGTGTGCAAGTAAAAGCTACATACAACATGTGGCCGGGCTGGCACGCTGTTTGTAAATGCTATAGAGGACAATTAATGCAATGCATTTAGGGCACACCCTTAATTTAGTAATCAGGGTGAAAATAGGATTATATTTGCCCTGGGAGTTAACTAGGAGAGGCACTGAGATCCAGAAGTCTCCTCGGAAAATTGGGGGGGTCGGCAAGTATGCAGCTGAGCCGCATCAGAATGGTCAAAGAGCCGCATGCGGCTCCGGAGCCGCGGGTTGCCGACCCCTGGTCTAGACAAATCTACTACTATTGTAGAAAGCATTAGAAATACACTTAACAAAAGGTGGGACATGAGCAAAGAGGGAATCCATTTCATATTGGCTTGACCCTGCAGAATGTGCAACTTTTTGACTCATGCTCAACAGTTATCATTAATAACTGGCAGGAAGAATGACTACATTAATTACACTACAAGTCTCCATGTGCTTGTGCCTAAACAAGACTATCGACTATTGTTCTCAGTAATTTTTGTTAAGTTAATGATGCAAGGTGGATAACTGGCGATGGAAGATCACATTATACAACACTTCCAGGTTGAGTGCTCATGCAAGATCAAATACAGGACTGTCTCAGAAAATTAGAATATTGTGATAAAGTTCTTTATTTTCTGTAATGCAATTAAAAAAACTAAAATGTCATACATTCTGGATTCATTACACATCAACTGAAATATTGCAAGCCTTTTATTATTTTAATATTGCTGATTATGGCATACAGCTTAAGAAAACTCAAAAATCGTATCTCAAAAAATTAGAATATTTCCTCAGACCAAGTTAAAAAAAAAAGATTTATAACAGCAAAACAAAATCAAACATTTGAAAATGTCAATTAATGCACTCAGTACTTGGTTGGGAATCCTTTTGCATGGATTACTGCATCAATGCGGCGTGGCATGGAGGCAATCAGCCTGTGGCATTGCTGAGGTGTTATGGATGCCCAGGATGCTTAAATAGCGGCCTTTAGCTCATTTGCATTATTGGGTCTGGTGTCTTTCAGCTTCTTCTTCACAATACCCTTAAAGTTCTCAGGTCAGGGGAGTTGGCAGGCCAATCGAGGACAGTAATGCCATGGTCAGTACATCAGTTACTGGTGGTTTTGGCACTGTGGGCAGGTGCCAGATCATGCTGGAAAATGAAATCATCATCTCCATAGAGCTTTTCAACAGATGGAAGCATGTAGTGCTCTAAAATCTCTAGAAGCGTCTGACTTGGGCTATGGAAAAGACGCACTGGACAGTTGCAGAGTGGTCCAAAGTCCTGTTTTCAGAGAAAGCAAGTTTTGTATTTCATTTGGAAGTCAAGGCGCTAGAGTCTGGAGGAAGGCTGGAGAGGAGCAAAATCCAAGTTGCTTGAAATCCAGTGTGAAGTTCCCACAGCCAGCAATGGTTTGGGGAGCCATGTCAGCTGCTGGTGTTGGTCCACTGTGTTTCATCAAGTCCAGAGTCAATGAAGCTGTGTACCAAGAGATTTTAGAGCACTACATGCTTCCATCTATTGAAAAGCTCTATGGAGATGATGATTTCATTTTCCAGCATGATCTGGCACCTGCCCACAGTGCAAAACCACCAGTAACTGGTGTACTGACCATGGCATTACTGTCCTCGATTGGCCTGCCAACTCCCCTGACCTGAACCCCATAGACAATTTGTGTGGTATTGTGAAGAAGAAGCGGAAAGACACCAGACCCAATAATGCAAATGAGCTAAAGGCCGCTATTGAAGCATCCTGGGCATCCATAACACCTCAGCAATGCCACAGACTGATTGCCTCCATGCCACGCCGCATTGATGCAGTAATACGTACAAAAGGATTCCCAATCAAGTACTGAGTGCATTGGTTGACATTTTCAAAGGTTTGATTTTGTTTTGCTGTTATAAATCTTTTTTTTTTAACTTGGTCTTAGGAAATATTCTAATTTTTTGAGATAAGATTTTTGAGTTTTCTTAAGCTGTATGCCATAATCAGCAATATTAAAATAATAAAAGGCTTGCAATATTTCAGTTGATGTGTAATGAATCCAGAATGTATTACATTTTTGTTATTTTAATTGCATTACAGAAAATAAATAACTTTATTACAATATTCAAATTTTCTGAGACAGTCCTGTACACTGTGATGAAACCCATTAATTCAAACCATGCTTGAGCACATCACCAAGTGCTCACATTATACAAACAATCAGAATTTTGGTTATCAAGCAAATTGAGACATGGTACGAATTGCAGAGTGTGACTTTTTTACTTTAATCCTCTTGGCCCCCTTGGGAGCATAGGGCGTCTACCATGGATCTCCACCTCACTCTTTCTGTGCGATGGTCTTCGCTTCTTGATAGGAAATCCCCATCTTGGTCAGTTCATCAAGAGTGGACCGCCTCTAGTTGAGTTTTGGTCTCCCTGGCTTCCTCTTGCCTTGAGGGTTATAGTCCAGAGCTTGTCTTGCTATGTTTCTCGAATCCTTCCTAAGTGTATGGCCGATCCATCCCCACTTTCTGCTTTTGATTTCATTTTGAATTTGCTCTTGGTTCATGCGTCTTCACAGGTCTACATTTGATATCTTGTTGGGCCACCAAATCCTCAGTATGTACCTGAGACAGTTGTTAATAAACACTTGTAGTTTATGGATGACTGATTTGGTGGTTTTCCAGGTTTCACAGCCATAAAGAAGGACATATTTTACATTTGTATTGAAGATTCTGATTTTGGTGTTTCTAGAGAGCTGGGAAGAGAGCCATACAGGTCGGAGAGTTCCAAAGGCATGTCTTGTTTTGCTGATGCGCAGCTCGACATCTTTATCAGCTCCTCCATCTGTGCTGATGTTGCTTCCCAGGTAGACAAACTCGACCGCAGAGTGTGAGCATGTCTTAAAACTGCATTTTGGTATTTTTAAGTGAATCATTTATAAATATTAATGAGAAGCTTTAGGCGTATGTAATATGCAGGAGGCGGTATTTGTGTAGACTTTGATGCTAAACTGCTAATCCAAATGAAGAATGTGTAACCGTGGCAAAAGTTTGCACTCCACTGACTGCCATTCTGGTTTATTAGTAGTTAGCAGGGATGTGAGCACCCTTTGAGAAAAAAAAGAGGAAAACAGAGGAAAAATAGAGCAATATTTCGATCAGCACAAAGTGCTGCTACGCAAACCCCAGTAGAACATTTTGAAAATCCAGACTACATCTCCTGCAATTGGGTGCATTTCTAGACTACAATATGTTCTACCTTTAGATTTATTCTCATCTACCAATCTATTTGATTGGTATTGGGTATTGTTGACCCTTACATATCACATGTAATGTACCACAGAATTTTTAGAAGATACTTTACTAACATTATTATCATTTAAAACCTAATGTAACATGTAAAATGTTTCCCATTTGGCAACTCTATCCTGTAGCCGCACCCCTCGGGTCATTACTTCCAGTTTTGTGACCTCTGTTTACGTCAAAAATATACCTTTTTGCTGGCTACTAATAAATACTCAAGAACTACAAATGGTTTGGAACCAACAGTGTTCGGATTGTAATAATCCAAATATGATTAGCAGCAAAGTGGACAGCCGTCAACGTTGTGGCTCGGAGAGCCAACGGAGGCAACAACAAGTAAGATCGCTAGACTGTTAACTAGCGCAGTGTTTTTCAACCTTTCTTGAGCCAAGGCACATTTTTTGCGTTGAAAAAATCCGGGAAGAGAGCCTTTGCTGTCGTCCAGCATTCTGTTTTTGTTTACTTTGTAACCAGTTCAGTTTTACTTTCGTTCTGCATAGCCTTCCCTAAGCTTCAATGCCTTTTCTTAGGGGCACTCACCTTTTGTTTATTTTTGGCTTAAGCATAAGACACCTTTTTACCTGCATTTACAAAGCAATTAGCTACCGGCTGCCACCTACTGATATGGAAGAGTATTACACGGTTACGCTGCCGAGCTCTAGACTAGGGGTTCTTAACCTTGTTGGAGATACCGAACCCCACCAGTTTCATATGCGCATTCACCGAACCCTTCTTTAGTGAAAAATCAATTTTTATTTTATTTTTTTCAAATTCAAGACAAAGTTATATGTTTTTGGTAACACTTTAGTATGGGGAACATATTCTAAGTAACAAAGACTTAATTTAGAGTTTTTTGGACACTAGGGGAACATATTCTACGTAACAAAGACTTAAGTTAGTGTTATTTGGTTAGGGTTTGGGTTAGAGGGTTAGGGCCAGGGTTAGAGGGTTAGGCTTATAATAAGGCCTTAATAATGACTAGTTAAGAGCCAATATGTTACTAATTTGCATGTTAATAAGCAACTAATTAATGGTGAATATGTTCCCCATACTAAAGTGTTACCATGTTTTTTTTACTGGTGCACAAAATGAACCATGCATGAACATCACCTTGTTCAAACAACAAAACCAACACAGTGCATAAGCTCACAACAAATTACACACCTGCTAATCAGTCTGACATCTGCGGTTGTCGTATCCTTAATACGCCGATAGGGAGAAGTTTGTATTTACACGATGAGTCGGGTGTGTCTTGACCTCCGTCGAACCCCTGAGCGCGACTCACCGAACCCCTTGGGTTCGATCGAACCCAGGTTAAGAACCACTGCTCTAGACACTCAACAACAACATATCATTTGCAGACTATAATTACTGGTTTGCAAAAAAATGTTTTTAACCCAAATATGTCAAATTAGATAATCTCCCACGGCACACCAGACTGTATCTCACGGCACAGTGGTTGAAAAACACTGAACTAGCGAGCTTGCTGCGGTGCTCCTGATCGTCTCCCCTGCCACTCAAGCAACCGTTCAACACATTTTGTGTAGATCATATTTTCATTGATATTTATCTTTTTTTTTTAAACGGAAGATAATTTGACACAAAAATAAATATTTAAAAACATGTTGTTTTTTTTTTATTTCACATGCCTGAGTTTGACTTTGACCAGTTGGAAGGCTCCTTTTCTGTAAAATGTTTTTATAGACTGTTCACAGTTGATTTCCTTTGTATACACTGTTAGTTTAATTAGTGTTCAGTTGGTTTAAAGGCCTACTGAAATGAATTTTTTTTATTTAAACGGGGATAGCAGATCCATTCTATGTGTCATACTTGATCATTTTGCGATATTGCCATATTTTTGCTGAAAGGATTTAGTATAGACCAACGTCGATAAAGTTCGCAACTTTTGGTCTCTGATAAAAAAAAACCTTGCCCCTACCGGAAGTAGCGTGACGTTGTCAGTTGTTCACTCCCTCATATTTTCCTATTGTTTTCAACGCAGCTAGAGCTATTCGGACCATTACCCCATTAATTTGAGCGAGGATGAAAGATTCATGGACGAGGAACGTTAGAGTGACGGACTAGAATGCAGTGAAATACATATTTTTTTTCGCTCTGACCGTAACTTAGGTACAAGCTGGCTCATTGGATTCCATACTCTCTCCTTTTTCTATTGTGGATCACGGATTTGTATTTTAAACCACCTCGGATACTATATCCTCTTGAAAATGAGAGTCGACAACGCAAAATGGGCATTTAGTGCCTTTTATCTCCACGACAATACATCGGCGAAACACTTTAGCTACGAGCTAACGTGATAGCATCGTGCTTTAACTGCATATAGAAACAAAAAAAATAAACCCCTGACTGGAAGGATAGATAGAAAATCAACAATACTATTAAACCGTGGACATGTAAATACACGGTTAATGCTTTCCAGGCTGGCGAAGGTTAACAATGCTGTGCTAACGACGCCATTGAAGCCTACTTAGCAACCGGACCTCACAGAGCTATGCTAAAAACATTAGCTCTCCACCTACGCCAGCCAGCCTTCATGTGCTCACCTGCGTTCCAGCGATCGACGGAAGGACGAAGGACTTCACCCGATGCGTTTGGCGGCCCAGAGACGTAGGAAGTCAAGGTGAGGTCGCCGGCTAGCGCGTCTGCTCTCCAACAAAGTCCTCCGGTTGTGTTGCTGTAGTCTGCTGCTAATACACCGATCCCACCTACAACTTTCTTCTTTGCAGCCTTCATTGTTCATTAAACAAATTGCAAAAGATGTCCAGAATACTGTGGAATTATGAAATGAAAACAGAGCTTTTTGTATAGGATTCTACGGGGTACCATAACTTCCGTTTAACTGACTATGTCACGCGCATACGTCATCATACCGAGATGTTTCAGCCGGATATTTCCCGGGAAATTTAAAATTGCACTTTATAAGTTAACCCGGCCGTATTGGCATGTGTTGCAATGTTAAGATTTCATCATTGATATATAAACTATCAGACTGCGTGGTCGGTAGTAGTGGGTTTCAGTAGGCCTTTAACTATTGATCATATTTTACATTTATTATATGATGTATCTGACAGTTACATTAAACTATACGAACACAGTTTTTTCGTCCTTAGCAAAACCTGTATTTGTGGTTGTCAGCAATATGAATGAAGTCATGATAGGGCTAACTCCGAACTATTCTTTAGCCATGTTTTGTTCTGGAGCCATTCATTTATCAATAAATCAAAGTTTACTTATACAGCCCTAAATCACACGTGTCTCAAAGGGCTGCACAAGCCACAACGACATCCTCGGCTCAGATCCCACATCAGGGCAAGAAAAAAAAAACTCAACCCAATTTATGAAACAACAATTCCCTCTTGAATGCAAAGCTGATCTATGCAATTTCCACTTTTTATATTATTACGTTTGCACTGTTTGTTAAAGGGGAACTGCCTTCTTTTTTTTTGCGTATCATTCACAAATTGTATGTAAGATACAAACACGTTTTTTTCTTTTCTTTTTGCATTCTAACTTATAATATATGGCAAGTAATGGGAGCACACTATTTCAGCCATAAAGCCCTCCATTTATATCTCCATCCATCCATTTTGTGACCAAATATAAGTATGAGCAATATTGCTATTATAAGCACTAACGCCAAGAAACTACTTTTATGCAGCTTTATTGACATACTGAGCTGGTTACCTGCTGCGTCTCGTCTGAGTTAAAGTTAATTCTATATTATACATAATGCCTCTCACCTGTATAGTAGAAGGTTGTGGACATATAACGAGAAGATGGTCAACTTTAAGGTTCAAATTTGACTGAAAAATGGCAAGAAAAGATACGAAAAGACACTTATTTAGTTTTTTGTTTTTTTTACCTGCGTAAGTATTAATTTTTCATCAAAACGGGAAGATATGAACATCCCATTAAGCGGCATCCAAGTGATTGTTTAATTATGTTCGTAGTTTGCATTTCTTATTTAGCAAAAGTGCTACTTGCTGGATTTGCTTATCACTCAGCTTCTAAAATGTGTATCTCATTCTACTTGTATTCAAGATAAAACATATAAAGTTCTCGATCATCATTTGTCCCGAAGTAGTCATTGTTGGCTCTCATTAAGTCTGCCATGAGTAGTAGTGTTGTTGTTGTTGTTGAAGGAAATAGCAAATACTGTGATGCATCTGTGAAATGTATGTGCTGCCGTATGACTAAAATGACCAAAACACGTAAATATTACATTTTATAATTAATGTGCCTGTTACTACATTACATATATACTTACAACATGTATATAAAACAATGATGGAGGTCTTTTAATGTTTTTTAAACGCTATATGAGCGCAATAGACCCAAAGATGTAATGACTCCCATTACCTCCATTGTTAGCTGACTTTTGCTAGCGTTTTTTACAAGTTAGAATGCATACAAAAAAAGTTATTGTCTCACATAAGGATTGTGAATAATAGGCAAAGTGCAGTCCCCTCTTTAAGCTTCCAACCTAGTCATGAAAGAGAGACATAGGCATTTATTGTGAAATACAGTGTCTGCTTAATATGGTTTTAATGATAATTCAGGTTTCATAGTAAAGCAAGAATGTTGCCTAACATTTTTAAAAGTATAATGGAATTTAACTGCTATGCCTGTTAAAACGGCTTTGACTGCCATAAAACACAAACAACTGTTGTGACTGACCATATGATTGCATGGAAACACGTCTCAAACAATCGAATGTCACTGTCCATATTCTATTTCAACAATACCATTTTTAACACAATTCCACAATTTTCCTCTACAAACCTGAGTTCTAAAGTATGAGCTCAAACCAAGTGGCTTCTGGAATCCAACTCTGCAAATTCCCAAAGGTGAGTCTGACTTCTGAAATGTATGTAAAATGCGCAAGATGTTGAGTAGAGCATAAACATTGCATCTATTAGCTTAGATGCTTACAAAATAAATATATCTAACATTGTATATTGGAATTATAACAGATGACTAAAAAACATACTGTTATGTCAAGCTGTTTTTGTATTTTCTTCTGGCTGCTTCATCATCTTTAGAATCATGAGCTATTTTAAGCAATCCTTAAACTTACTGCTCCCTCAAAGAATGCTCTGTGCGAGGCATCTACAAAGCAGGCAACGTTTGTGTTTTGATTCCAGTAACAACGTACATAGTATAAGGCAATGGCAATTGAAGGGTGCAAGGGAAGTTCGGCTTCTCCTAAACTGTCAAAACAATGACTATCTGGCGTTTGAAGGGTCCAAGGAAAGTTTGGCCTCAACCTAAACTGTCAAAACAATGACTATCAAATATGTACTGTTGTGTTTACATTTCATTGATGAAATATGGGTTTGAACACATTCAACTTTTGTTGAGCATAAGCTACTTATCATGGGTCACGACTTTCTTCTCATTCCTTCCCGCAGTGCCACAGTATGTTACAGTGTTAAAGCTCAGCATCCAAATACCTCAATGGGGAAGCATAGTGTGGGTTGTTCCACTGCAGGTAAACTATACAGACTTTAGATAAATGCCCAGTTTTGTGTTTTGCTTATCGGATACTCTGTGTCTCCGGAAGTCTATGGAGCATTGGGCTGGCCTCGGCAGGCCTGGACACTGGGCTTCTGCATAATGATTTGATGATCTGTCTGAAGCTGAATCCCTTTTTGATTGAAAGAAAATGAGCAAATCCGCAATTTTGAAATATAAAATTACAACCACAGCATTTTTCAAGGTTTATTCTGATATTCCAATTTAATCTGGAGACTTTTCCAAATTATTGTAGGCCTTTTTCCACCAAAAGTTCAGGAACTTTATGTTGTTGGAACCTTTCGTTCACAGTCCGGGGTAGTTTATACAAATCAGGCTAAAGGCATATGGATGAGTGATGGAGTATGTTTCTACATTGATACCATGTAAATAAACATACAATAATAGGCCATATTTATTTTACTACAGTGTAAGTAAAAAAACAAACCAATGAGATACAAAATGTACCATATTTTACATAAAAAGTCAGGCTTCCCCTCAGTAAATTATGAATTCATGAGGGACAGGCGAAACATGAGCTAGAAAATGTATTTTCTTAATTGTAGCCAACTTTATTTCTGTGAATAAACATATGAAAATAGAGCAGCATATTGATATGAATGGTGTCGCCGAAGCTCTGGGATGACAGAGATGACAAGCAGCTGCTCTCTTCACTTCCTGCCCTACAAAAGTACAGCTAAATACAATCTATTCTATTTTCAGCAACTTCCTCAAACAACAAAAAGTCATAACTGTCATTGGCTAGTGTTTTTCAACCAGGTTTTAATGTGAATTACTGCTCAGACTGTAGACACAGTCAATGGAATGGGGCTGGGAGGTGGGGTGGGGAAAACGTACTGCCCACGGGCCGTATCAGGCCTGCGAACAGGCTTAATCTGGCCCGCAAGATCTAAATATAAAAATGAGCTGCATTTTTTTTAATGAAAGAAACTGCTGTTATAAATGTGTCTACTGTATGTCGCAATAGCAATTCAAATGTAACCCATGTCACACATGACAGTGTTTAAAGATGACTTGTCAGCGCAGGTGCAAGCAATCAGCTGCTCCTGTTGTGGCTGGCAGCAGATGGCAGCAGTATCAATGCTCAATACCTTCTTTCATTGTTAATTATCCACTCTACGAAACGGTAAGATACAAAGACTTAAGTCAACTTCACCATCCTCTTTTTAGTTAAGAGTTCCATGCAGCGCTTGCAAATGGTTAAATGCACGATGCGCACCTTGAACTCCATTGTAAAAATGTGTGTTTCAACATTGGTAGCGTTTGTTCTACAAACCCCGTTTCCATATGAGTTGGGAAATTGTGTTAGATGTAAATATAAACGGAATACAATGATTTGCAAATCACTTTCAACCCATATTCAGTTGAATATGCTACAAAGACAACATATTTGATGTTCAAACTGATAAACTTTTTTTTTTTTTGCAAATAATCATTAACTTTAGAATTTGATGCCAGCAACACGTGACAAAGAAGTTGGGAAAGGTGGCAATAAATACTGATAACGTTGAGGAATGCTCATCAAACACTTATTTGGAACATCTCACAGGTGAACAGGAAAATTGGGAACAGGTGGGTGCCATGATTGGGTATAAAAGTAGATTCCATGAAATGCTCAGTCATTCACAAACAAGGATG
This sequence comes from Entelurus aequoreus, assembly GCF_033978785.1. Classification (NCBI taxonomy): domain Eukaryota; kingdom Metazoa; phylum Chordata; class Actinopteri; order Syngnathiformes; family Syngnathidae; genus Entelurus; species Entelurus aequoreus. Next base: position 39,770,916 of record NC_084732.1, on the reverse strand, counting down.
GGGGGAGGGTCACCACTTTGTCAACAAATGTGTGAGCAAATTGTTGAACAGTTTAAGAAAAACCTTTCTCAACCAGCTATTGCAAGGAATTTAGGGATTTCACCATCTACGGTCCGTAGATGGCAACATATGTTGCCATCCAAGCAACGTTACCATGGACGCGGCGTCCCTGCTTATTTTAGCAGGACAATGCCAAGTCACGTGTTACATCAACGTGGCTTCATAGTAAAAGAGTGCGGGTACTAGACTGGCCTGCCTGTAGTCCAGACCTGTCTCCCATTGAAAATGTGTGGCGCATTATGAAGCCTAAAATACCACAACGGAGACCCCCGGACTGTTGAACAACTTAAGCTGTACATCAAGCAAGAATGGGAAAGAATTCCACCTGAGAAGCTTAAAAAATGTGTCTCCTCAGTTCCCAAACGTTTACTGACTGTTGTTAAAAGGAAAGGTCATGTAACACAGTGGTGAACATGCCCTTTCCCAACTACTTGGCACGTGTTGCAGCCATGAAATTCTAAGTTAATTATTATTTGCAAAAAAAAAATAAAGTTTATGAGTTTGAACATCAAATATCTTGTCTTTGTAGTGCATTCAATTGAATATGGGTTGAAAAGGATTTGCAAATCATTGTATTCCGTTTATATTTACATCTAACACAATTTCCCAACTCATATTGAAACGGGGTTTGCATTTTATGTTATGCCAAAATCTACTATGTTCTCATTGGTTAAGTTTGTAGTAATGTTAACCTGATTTTGGCTATGGTGTCATTTTGATACAGTAATTGTTTATGTTTATATTATAATTGTAACATTTGAATGATGATAAATTAATGTGCTGTGGCAGTTGCGAATTTCACCAATGTGGTGATTTGAGGAAGCACGTAATTGCTTTTCCAAACGTCTTTAATGGTGAACTGCCAACATGAGGATGCTAAACCGGAAGTGCTTAAAGTTCAATTTCTTTGTAGATACACTGAGATTAAGTCTAAGTTCATTATGTTCTTCATGGTGTTTTTGAAACTGTACCAATTTTTCCCTCAGACTTTTGAACTAACTAGAAGTGTTTTACCAAGAGGATTATTTGTGATTTTTTTTTTTTTTGGCCAAAGTAAGACAAAAAAAAAAAACTATCTGAAGTTGTCTTTATTTTTAAGTTTTAATGCCATCATTTTACCAGTCTGGCCCATGTGGGAATAAAATGAGTTTGACACCCATGGTTTAGAGTGTCTCTGTGAAATTTTTTCTACGGTTGCCTAGAACAAGGGTTCTTAATCATTTTGACTACAGGGCACAACGTTTCCTGGTCACTTTAAGGCCAGTTTTCAATTATTGTGTTTTCTGGTTACAACATGATTACAATAGGATTAGAATGTAATATACTGTATGTAATTAAATGGTATTGTGTGGTGTGTATCAGCAACTGTTTTCATGTCTTAATTTACTTTCCTTCCTAGAGTATGTTTCACTTGTTCATTGTGTAAAAAGTGAAACATATTCAAAGGCAGCGTGAAAGTCCTTCATGTAAACAAGTCAGCACAACCTCCTTCATGATGGCAGTCACTCATGTATGAGAAAAGAAAGGTGAAATCATTGTTATATCACTTGCATGGAAAAGAGGGCCGTTTTTCAGTGTATACTGCTCTTCTTATATAGCATAAGTGGTCTTCTAGTGAAGATTAGTAACATATTAATTACATCAAACAATTTTGTAGTGGTGTGTAGCCTTGTTTCCTCAAAAACACAATGCACTACAACCTTATGAAATATACATGCCTTACTTGCCAGGAATCTTTCAGTTCTAACGAACGTACTACTGCAATGCATAATGTGTTACTTATGCAATGCAGCCGTTTAGAGAAGAGTATTTAGGCAAGGCTAATTTCCTCTGGCGTTTTCCTGCTTCCCAAGTAATAACATTAACAAAGTTCAGTGGTAAATTGTACTCTTTTTATTATGTTTGGTGCCAATGGTGTCAGTACAAACTAGGGCTGCGATGATAAATCAGTTAAAGCGACTAATTTGATTCGAAAAAATCTTCCCTTTATATTTTGTGGCTTTGATTAATCGTTCATAGAAAATAAAATCCTGACTGTGAGGAGGGCTCGGAACCCGAAACTTTAAATATGCTAACATAGTTTCTGCACAAAAGCTGCAGTGTGTGCTGTAATCTGTGTTGCAGTGAGCAGCAGCGAGTTGCTTTTTTTCATTAATACGCACATGTTAAAAGTTAAATTTTAATGATGACCCTGTGAATTTTACTAGAAAAAAAGAATATAAAGGTTATGGTAAGTACACAAATGATTGGTTATTTCAATTATTTTACCTAAAATACAAATGGAGGTTATTAAGTGTGTTTTATCAGATTACTTACTAATTAATCGAACAAACTAATCGGTAGGGTACTCAATTATTAAAGTAATCAATAGTTGTTGTCTTAGTGCAAACACACAAAAGCGAACCAAAACTATTAATAAGTATGGACTTTGCACATTTAGTTGGTATTTTAGGTTCCTGCAAGGCCTTGGGGGAACAAACAAGACATTTCCCAATGCAATCACCTACAGTTGTTGAAAGGGGGTGGAATGTGAAATCACATCCCAAATTAAAAATATTGCAGCGCTAATAACAACATATAACACAATATAATGATGTATGTATGATGTAAGTGGTATTTCGTGTAAGTAACCAAACAATGTTAAATTAACGACTGCATACATTTCTATAAAATAATATCCATAAATCATTTTGGTAATTAAAGGATGAAACCAAAATGCAAAGATTAAATCCCTTCCAATTACATAACAGAATTTCTTTCCCAGGCTACGGGGTCTAAAAAAAGTGCCGCAGTAAACACAGTGAAGTCTTTTTTTTAAGTGCAAGTGGTATGCGGCTCTTTCCCTGGCAGGATGTTGTGCAGCATGGGAGACATTTCCTTGTTTTGCTTGAGGAAGGACATTTTTAACCCAACAGTTTTACCACCAAACGATACTGGCTGCAGCTGCATTAAAATTAATTGTTTAATGATTCGTACTCACCTATAGTACCGAGACTGGAGGTACGTGGAGCAGACCGCTTTGGACACATGGCTGGCTGAACCAAAGTCTATCACCTTGACCCTGTAGGGTTGCCTCACTGGATCCACAAGCATAATGTTCTCAGGTTTTAGGTCTGCATGAATGAGACCCATCCCCTTCAGCTTTTTCAGAGCTGTGGCCACCTGCTGTAGCACGGGTCTGATTACTTTCAATGGCAGTGGGCTGAACTTGTTCTGCTTCAGAAAATCATACAGGTTCTGCTCGAGCATCTCAAACACCAAACAGGTGTGGCTGCGGTGTTGGAAGCATTCAAAGGCTCGCACCAGGTTGTGCTCATCTGCGTTCTCCCCGCTCAGACGTGCAAGGATGCCTACTTCTATTTGACCCTGTCGTGCGTATGAAGGATGGTTCTTCAGGATCTTAATGGCCACGACCTCGCCAGTGCCTCTTTTCCAGCACTTTACAACCTGGCCGAATGTGCCACGTCCCAAGAAACCCAGCACTTCGTAAGTATTCTTCAGGGAGCAAAGAACCTCATGCTGTACTACCTGATAGTCCCCATCACATGCTCTCGCTGCCCCTGCTGCAGCCTGTTTGGAAGGCGCCCCTCCTGCCCCCACGGTCGCAGGTGCAGTCGTTGCTGCGTTTCCTACATTCGCTGTTTGCAACATGGCGGGCAACATTGACAGTTCCTCCACAATCTGCATGGTGCTCCCTCGGTTATCCAGCTCCTCACTTTTACGTTTTTGTCCACATCGCTGGGAGCTGTCAGCCGAGTTCAAACCTTCACCGTCTGCCTCTGTGTCACCCTCTTCCTTCTTTTCTCCACCTCCCTCACCTCCTCCACTGCAGCCTTCTCCCCTTCCCCCTCCTCCTGCTCCTGCTGCTCCACTGCTGCTCCCACTTGCTGTGTCTGCCTGCTGTTGCTGCTCCTTGTCCTGCTTGTGGACAACCCCTGCTTCCTGCCGCTGCCGGACAGCAGCTGGGCCCAAACCTCCACCCCTTTTCCCGGGCTGTTGTCTTTGGACACCGCGCACCACCACAGTCTTCACAGGGTACTCTGGCCCTGCTTTCCCGCCCGTCGTCAGGTCTTGGCACAAGAACGAGCGGGCTTTTGCTGGGTGGACAATGCCAAGGTTTCGTCTGTTCAGATAAGTCGGCGGATGTGCCCTCTCATGGCACACACAGCTGCTGGGCTCAACTTTGAGTTTCTTCACACTACAAAAGGCACTTGTCTGGGTTTGATAAATGTGTGGTGGGTAAACCAAGACTTGTGAGGCCATACCTGCAAGAAAGAAGCAAAGACTTGTCAATATATCGATTGCGTTCATCATGTCTTCTCAAATAGATAGCTGCAATATTCCTCTGTTCAGACAAAAAGTTTTTTATGTAAGAGTTGTCAGCAAGTAAGAAACACATTTTACACAAACAACCTTGTCTGAACACAAGAACATTGCACCTAACTGGGAGTCAATATTTAAATCCTTGGTATATAATTTAAAACATTAGCATTAATAGCATTAATTGTGAAGTGAAGTGAATTATATTGATATAGCGCTTTTCTCTAGTGACTCAAAGCGCTTTACATAGTGAAACCCAATATCTAAGTTACATTTAAACCAGTGTGGGTGGCACTGGGAGCAGGTGGGTAAAGTGTCTTGCCCAAGGACACAACGGCAGTGACTAGGATGGCGGAAGCGGGGATCGAACCTGGAACCCTCAAGTTGCTGGAACGGCCACTCTACCAATTCAATTCAATTCAATTCAATTCAATTCAATTCAATTCAATTCAATTCAATTCAATTATTTATTTATTTCGTACTTGGATGTGTACATTTCAACAACATTTCAACAATCTCACATACCTTACTGCATTCAATACACAGCCATGTCGAAAAGGAACAGGATGAAGAAAATCTTATATTTCCTGCCCCTTCGCACAAAAGAAACATTTTCTTGGTATTTCTTACCAACCGAGCTATACCGCTTTTTCAAGAGAAAAAGTTGTAATATGACAATGAATAATTATCCTTTCAACACAAACGTGAACAGTCTGAGCAGTTAGAGATCTGCAGTACATTAACCAGGAAATACCTTCACATTTCATAAAAACACATAAAAGAGGTGATTTCAGTGTGTTTTACTTATTTCTCAGGAACCGACACAAACATCTGCACAATTACAAAAAACTGCTCATACTGATTTGGGTTCCAAATTGTTCTACTGTTTCAGTGTTTGTGGAACTTAAAAATCTAACCAGACAAAAAACTCACAGTCATTGTGAATATTACAAATTTATTCGGTTTCATAACAAGAGATGGGAAAAAACATTAAAGGCTGCTTCTATGTACAATAAGCGGACCTTGATAGCATTGCTAACAATGTAGGTTGTGTTTCACACTGATAGTAGGGCTGTACGAAAATCGATTTTAAAGCGAGATCAGATTAATGAATGAGGAAAAAAGAAAAATAATTTACAATGTCAAATCAATTTTTGTCTTCATTATGTCTCGTGCCTCCAAGCGATCGTAGGCTTCTCCTTCCTGCGAGAGCGCTCTCCATAGACATTTGGCGCTCCCCACACACGTTTCAGGGTTTGCCATATATTCATTTATTTGTGGCCACAGATTAAATTTGCTCCGTCCAAAATGCATATTTTGGCTCTTCCAGTTAGCCCTTGCTGATAAACAAATTATAATGGAACTGTGGTGGCATGCGTCGTAACTACGTTTGTCAACACATTTCATGCGCATCTGTTTTGCCAGATAATAAGAATTACGATAAGGGAGCTGTGTTTTACAAGTAAAAGTATGCAAGAAGGGAGCAGGATACATATCGAATAGATAATATGAGGAATTATGACATTATACGAAGTCTGATAACGGTGAAAAATGTACAAATAATGTTTTTTAATTCTTTTTTTTTTTTTTTTATCATTTCTACTGGCGAGATTACCCATACTGTGCTGTGGGTGGGTTAGGGTAAGCCAATCAATCACAAATTTAGCGTGCTGTTTGCGCCAAACGTTCTGCAAACATTTCAGCAAAAAACCTCAACCTTCAACACATCAAACCTGATCAGCCACCTGAAAGCCAACATCACTATGTCCGTGTTTTGAAAGCCTACGAAGACGACTGTGCACCCAAATAAGCGGCCCCAAAGCCAGTTGCCAATAAAGTAATGCACAAACTACAGTTAATGTAACCTGACTCTCACCAGATCCTAGTAGTTCGCTGAGCTCCACACATGGGTTAGGGTTAGCCCTAACCCTCCACTACAAGGGTCTGGCGAGAGTCAGGTTACAGTTAATGTGCAAAGCGTGCAGAAAACTTCCAGACGCACACAACCCAAACTTTCTCAGTAGTGCAAAGTGCAAAGAAGAACACTTTAAATCGTGCAATACATAAACCAGTGGTTTTAAAAAAAAGTGGCCAAAGGGCTATTTGTAGAACGCAGCTTTTTTATTGGCACATGGTAGAAATAAATAAATAAAAAAACATGAAAAATAGAGCCATATAACGTAAAGTAACAAGAAAAAATAAAACATGTTGATACTAATAAAGAATAAAAACACAAAGATGTGTCTTTACATATATGTATACGGTTTAGGGCTGGGCGATATGGCAAAAAAATATTATCACAATTAATTTTTTTCATATCATCCGAACTTGATTATTATGACTTTTTTTTTTAATTAAAGGCAGATTGTCCGTGCAAGAATATAGTGAGTATCGTTGCATCCCTACTATTTACTACCGCAGTATCTTGTCAAGGACATTTCTGCCATGTTTGATCAAGGTAATATATGCTAACAGCTGACAACTGTCATTTTGGTCATATATATAATTGTGCTTACTAGAGGTGCAACGGCACAAGTAACCCACGCTATGTTTCGTACCTGGTTTAAGGGCCACGGTTTTGCTTCTTTTTTGGTATGTTTTGTGGGGATAAAGAGAACAACTTTTTTTCCACTCAAAGTTATTTTGTTTTTTTGCTTGTCATCACAAACATTCTGCAGTAAACAAAGTGCCATTGGTGTACTGAATACTTTAAGACTTTTCTTTCAAGTGAACATTTACTAAACAACAATTTCCAATGGTAAATTATTTGTATTCTTTGATTACTTGTATACATCAGTGCTTCTCACCAGTGCTTTGGCAAACAGCAAGCGGTGACGCAGATTGTAGAGTTTTTTTCAAACCCAACTACAGACGCTTATAGGGCTATGAATCTTGGGGCACCACATGATTCAATTCAATTATTGGGGTAAAGAGTCAATTCAGAATTGATTCTCGATTCAAAATGATTCTCAAATCAAAATCAATACTTTTTTTTTATTAACATTGGGTGCCAGTTCTATGATTAACTAGATTCTTCCATAAAATAGATAACAGCTCTGATACATTTTTATATTACTTAAAAGAAAACTGGTTTTGTTTAATAAAATTCTACCAAAAACATTTAATCAACTCAAATACAAACAAGGCAACAACGGAAGTATCCAACACTTCTCTTTTCTAAAGTAAATCTGTACAGCAGATATGGGCATTTACAGCAACAATATAATTTGCCTAAGTGTCTGGACAGGACAGACAAAGAATAGTTTTTTAAGAATTGTTACAAGTAGGAATGGCGACTCATTCGAAAATCTTTTTTGACACCCCTAGTAGCTTACATTTAATAAAAGTACATTAAAGTGCAGTTTGAATTTGAGGTACTGTAAAATAATGTGTACCTACCAACACATAAAACACATGTTATGATTATTTCAGGAGCAAAATGTTTATTTATCCACAAACTCAAAGTTGATTTAGTTCAGAGAAAGGGAATATATGCAGTAGGGCTGGGCGATATATCGAATATACTCGATATATCGCGGGTTTGTCTCTGTGCGATGTAGAAAATGACTATATCGTGAGTATTCGAGTATACGTTCTCACGCAGTTGCTTTTAGCTGCGGGCATTACACTGCAGGCTTTTCTCGCTCTTTCTTGTCTCTCCTTCTCACAGAGACATAAAACAAGCGCACCTTCTTACATACGTCACATACTGTCGCGAGTGCAACGTCATACGCCCTCGCCGAGCAGAGAGGTAGCAGCATGGGTAAAGTTAGCTGTGGCAGTTAAGGCTAGCGGAACGATGCGAGTGGTAATACGAGAGAGAGAAGGTGCGATTCTGGTAAAAAAAAATGGAGGAAAAAGAATTAATTCCAAGAAAGCACGGGGTCCATCGTCTGGCGGTGGTTTGGCTTCAAGCAGGAAGATGTTGAACAGACAACCGTAATATGTCAAGTATGCGGCAAAAGCCTTGCTACAAAAAGTAGCAGCACTACTAATTTGTACCATCATTTGAAAAGTCACCTGCTAGAGAATGAAGAGTGCTTGAAACACCGCATGTCAACATTTCCAGCCGGTGCCACACCAACAAAATGCAGAATCAACCAGCACTGACCCAATTGAGCCTGGCGTCCTCCATTTCCACATCAACACCGTATGAAAAAAAATAGTCAAAAACAGGAGATAACGTCCGCAGTAACCTACCACATAGCGAAGGACATACACTATTTGATTTCCTATTATGCAGCTCATTTTTATTTTACAGTTTTTGAAATATCTTGTGTTACATCATGCAAAAAAGTGCACTTTATTTGTTTTAAAATATTGTTGTGGCATTCTGTACAAAAAGTGCACTTTAATTTAGTGTTTTCATATGTGATTTTAGTGACATCATGCACAAAAGTGCACTAATAGCTTGTTTTAAAATGTCTGACAATCTTGCACTTTCTGTTTTGAAATTACATGAATCGTTGTGCCACTGCTTAATAACTGTTTAATAAATACAGTTTTAGTAAATTAACTTAGCTGTGATTCCCCTCTCTGCATGAAAGTTTAAAATGAACATACAGTATATTAAAGGCCTACTGAAACCCACTACTACCGACCACGCAGTCTGATAGTTTATATATCAATGATGAAATCTTAACATTATAACACATGCCAATACGGCCGGGTTAACTTATAAAGTGACATTTTAAATTTGCCGCTAAACTTCCGGTTCGAAACGCCTCTGAGGATGACGTATGCGTGTGACGTAGCCCGGGGAACAGAGGTATGCCTTCCCCATTGAATACAATACAAAAAAGCTCTGTTTTCATTTCATAATTCCACAGTATTCTGGACATCTGTGTTCGTGAATCTGTTGCAATTATGTTCATTGCATTATGGAGAAAGAAGCTGAGCAAGCAAAGAAGAAAGTTGTCGGTGCGAAACGGACGTATTTTTCGAACGAAGTCAGCAACAACAGTACACAGCCGGCGCGTCTTTGTTTACATTCCCGAAAGATGCAGTCAAGATGGAAGAACTCGGATAACAGAGACTCTAACCAGGAGGACTTTTGACTTAGATACACAGACGCCTGTAGAGAACTGGGACAACACAGACTCTTACCAGGATTACTTTGATTTGGATGACAAAGACGCAGACGCGCTACCGTGAGTATGCAGCTTTGGCTTCTAAACATTTGATCGCTTGACCGTATGTGCGCAACTTTTTTTTTGCGTATGTACGTAACTTTTTAAAAATATATAAGCTTTATGAACCTTGGGTTAGGTGAACGGTCTTTTGGGCTGAGTGATTGTGTGTGTTGATCAGGTGTTTGAATTGTATTGGCGTGTTCTATGGAGCTAGGAGCTAGCATAGGAGCTAGGAGTTAGCATAACAAAGACGTAGGTGTTTTTATGCAGGATTAATTTGTGTCATATTAAATATAAGCCTGGTTGTGTTGTGGCTAATAGAGTAAATATATGTCTTGTGTTTATTTACTGTTTTAGTCATTCCCAGCTGAATACCAGGTACCGTGAGTATGCAGCCTTGGCTGCTAAACATTTGATAGCTTGACCGTATGTGCGCGTCACGTACGTAACTTTTTAAAAATATATAAGCTTTATGAACATTGGGTTAGGTGAACTGTCTTTTGGGCTGAGTGATTGTGTGTGTTGATCAGGTGTTTGAATTGTATTGGCGTGTTCTATGGAGCTAGGAGCTAGCAGAGGAGCTAGGAGCTAGCATAACAAACACGCAGGTGTTTTTATGCAGGATTAATTTGTGGCATATTAAATATAAGCCTGGTTGTGTTGTGGCTAATAGAGTATATATATGTCTTGTGTTTATATACTGTTGTAGTCATAACCAGCTGAATATCAGGTACCGTGAGTATGCAGCCTTGGCTGCTAAACATTTGATAGCTTGACCGTATGTGCGCGTCACGTACGTAACTTTTTAAAAAATATATAAGCTTTATGAACCTTGGGTTAGGTGAACGGTCTTTTGGGCTGAGTGATTGTGTGTGTTGATCAAGTGTTTGAATTGTATTGGCGTGTTCTATGGAGCTAGGAGCTAGCAGAGGAGCTAGGAGCTAGCATAACAAACACGTAGGTGTTTTTATGCAGGATTAATTTGTGGCATATTAAATATAAGCCTGGTTGTGTTGTGGCTAATAGAGTATTTATATGTCTTGTGTTTATTTACTGTTGTAGTCATTCCCAGCTGAATATCAGGTACCGTGAGTATGCAGCCTTGGCTGCTAAACATTTGATAGCTTGACCGTATGTGCGCGTCACGTACGTAACTTTTTAAAAATATATAAGCTTTATGAACCTTGGGTTAGGTGAACGGTCTTTTGGGCTGAGTGATTGTGTGTGTTGATCAGGTGTTTGAATTGTATTGGCGCGTTCTATGGAGCTAGGAGCTAGCAGAGGAGCTAGGAGCTAGCATAACAAACACGTAGGTGTTTTTATGCAGGATTAATTTGTGGCATATTAAATATAAGCCTGGTTGTGTTGTGGCTAATAGAGTATATATATGTCTTGTGTTTATTTACTGTTGAAGTCATTCCCAGCTGAATATCAGGTCACCCCCGGCTCTCACAGCATCTTCCCTATCTGAATAGCTTCAACTCACCACTAGTCCTTCACTTGCACTTTACTCATCCACAAATCTTTCATCCTTGCTCAAATTAATGGGGAAATTGTCGCTTTCTCGGTCCGAATCTCTCTCACTTCATGCGGCCATCATTGTAAACAATAGGGAACTTTGCGTATATGTTCAATTGACTACGTCACGCTACTTCCGGTAGGGGCAAGCCTTTTTTTATCAGATACCAAAAGTTGCGATCTTTATCGTCGTTGTTCTATACTAAATCCTTTCAGCAAAAATATGGCAATATCGCGAAATGATCAAGTATGACACATAGAATAGATCTGCTATCCCCGTTTAAATAAAAAAAATTCATTTCAGTAGGCCTTTAATGCAGTATGAACAAGAATGTTTTAATGTAGACACATAGAATCATCATACTGGTGTGATTATATGCATCAAGTGTTAATTCAAGGCTAAGGAAAAATATCGAGATATATATCATGTATCGTGACATGGCCTAAATATATCGAGATATTAATAAAAGGTCATATCGTCCAGCCCTAGTATGCAAACACAAACAAAAAGTCTGATAAAAAAATATTTAGAAATTAAAAGTGCCATTTTCTGATTAAATTAGTAAGTGTGTTTATTCTCCCAGTCGGGACCAATACAGTAGTTCAGTCACAAAGACATGTGAGTGCCTACAAGTCTTCATTCAGTGCAGGATTACTGGTGTGTTGCAGTGAGACTAGAGTCTGTCACTAAAGGCGCTGCTCCTTTACGGATGTTGTGTTTCAACTTCTATGCTAGTGTTAGTCATATTTCTTTATTGTATTTTTCTGGCTGCACTTCCAGCTGTGTAAGAGCGAAGAGACACAATGCTGATTGAATATTAGTTACGTCGTGATGTGCTTGACTTTAGCGACGGTGGAACGGGATGTCGAGCACATACACAAAAACACTTTCACAAAAACACACGCAAACGTACGCAAACATACACCTTTTCACAGACACACACAGGATCACGGTCAAAAAAGGCGGATTGTCCGTGCAGGATAATACCAAGCGTTGTTGCTTTCCTACTGTTTACTACTATGGTAACTTCTGGCAGACATTTCCGCCATGATTAAAATTTTGTTAAAAATGCGAAAAGCTGATCACTATGATCGATCTTAAATGAATCGCTATTATCGATCACGATCATGTAATCACAGAACCTTTATATGATTTATATCAGGGGTCACCAACCTTTTTGAAACCAAGGGCTACTTCTTGGGTACTGATTAATGCGAAGGGCTACCAGTTAGATACACACTTAAATAAATTGCCAGAAGTAGCCAATTTGCTCAATTTACCTTTAACTCTGTTATTATTAATAATTAATTATATTTATCTTTGTGGAAACACTGATCATCTTAATGATTTCTCACAATAAATATATATAGAAACAGATAAATATCAATATGCAACACTTTATTTTTATAATTTCTCTAAGTGCACATTTTTCAAATTGAACATTTTCAAATGATCACTTCTAAGACAGTCTTGTGAAATCACAATATCCCATTTTAACTAGCTAGCCACTAACATTTTTTAACAAATCATGAATTACTTTGCACCATGTTTGTACAAATAATAACTCATGTAAAATACAAAAGTAATCTCTCAAATTTTTAAATCATGTCACACTTTGAACTGGACACCAAATCTGTTATGTTTCTTTGTCAGTTAGTGGGAAGCCTGGCATTGCATGCTGTTAACTAGTGTGTTGTACTCTGGTGTGTAACTTGACACTGCAACTCTGAGTGAGTCTTTCAGATGTGCATCAGTGAGGCGTGTTCTGTGTTTGTTCTTGATGAAGTTCATGTCAGAAAAGGCTGATTCACAAAGATAAGATTTTTCCTCATTGTTTGCGGAACCTTCTTAATCTTTTGGACATATTTTCACAGCAATCTGGCCTTAAGCTTAATTATGATAAATGTAAAATGTTAAGGATCGGAAATCTAAAGGGAACGTCCTTTCGAATGGAATGCAAAGTGCCTGTTTTGTGGACAGATGGACCAGTTAACATACTTGGTGTTGTTGTCCCAGAAAATCTGGAAGATCTAGGCTCAGTAAATTATGATAATCCACTAAGAAAGCTGGACAAAATTATGCAATTATGGAAAGGGAAATCCCTAACCTTGTATGGTAAAATGTCTATTGCCAACTTGTTAATTATTCCTCAATTTATTTATTAGTTTTTGTCATTACCAGCTCCATCACAAAACTTTTTTAAGATTTATGAGCGGAGGGTCTTCGATTTTGTCTGGAACGGCAAACCAGAAAAGATTAAAAGAAAGGTTTTGTACAAAGAGTATGAATATGGGGGCCTGAAACTTCTCAACCTTGAAGCTATGTTTCTGTCTTTAAAAGCATCAATTGTTCCAAAGATGTATTTAAACATTGAGTGGTACACAAATGTCCTGTTGGACAAAAAACATGTACTGTATCAAAATAAATTGTATCCTTTTTTACAAGTGATCCCCTCCCAGAGAGTCTGCTGGGAAACATGGCGGGGTTCATAAAGGAAACAATCCACTCATAGCGGTGTTTTCAATTTTATGTGCCAGAAAAAAGAGACGATATTTTGCAGCAGTTAATATGGATGAACTCTAATATTATAATAGATGGAAAGCCTTTCTTTTGGAAAAATATGTTTGAAAGAGGAATCATTTTTGTCAATGATATTATCAATGAGAATGGTAAAATTATGAAGTATGATGAATTTAGAGCTATGTATGGTGATGCTTGCTCAAGCTTTTCATTTTATCAACTAACTGGAGTAATTGGGAAAAGATGGAAACAAATAATTAATTATGGAACTACTAAATTAGTAGTTTGTAAACCTCTAATAAGAAATTCTAGTTGGCAAAAAGGAACTAAAATAAATAGAAAAATATATAATTTTTATTTAATAAAGAAATCTTTGAAGGCTGCCTCATACAACACAAATGGAAAATGGGAGGACTTTTTTTACTGCCCGTTGCCATGGGATGCCATATTCAAACTAATCTATAAAACCACTATCGATGTGCAAAATCGTTATTTTCAAATTAAAATTATTTATAACTTCTTACCCACAGGGAAAATGTTAAAATTATGGAATATGACAGAGTCAGATGATTGCCGATTTTGTTGTCAGGAGCCTGAATCCACCCTGCATTTGTTTTGGTATTGTCATATTGTGTCTTTGTTTTGGGTGGAAGTTGAAAAAATGTGTTTAAGGATTGGTTTGTTTATGAAGCTTAATGTGGTTTCTGTTATTTTAGGAGAGTTCATTGACAATCATGATTTAGTCAATTTAATTATAGTACTCGGTAAAATGTTTATTTTTAAGGCCAAAAACAGATATTCACTTAGTATTACTTTCTTTAAAACATTTATTCAGTATTTTCTAATTTTAGAAAGTTACATGGTTGAAAACGATAATGATGCCAAAAAACATTAAAAAAAAGATGAGAAGTCCACAAAGGCTTATTTTGAAAGTATAATTATGTTTATAGATTATATGATATCTGTTGTTGTGTTCCCTAATTTGAGTGACCTGGACATAATCTGGACTGTACATAAATGCTTATTTTGAAAATGTAATTTTGTTTATAAATTATATGCAATCTGTTGTGTTCCCTAATTTTTTTCTGTGTACATGAATGAAGGTGTGTGTTGCTGAGTCCGACTTGGACATTATCTGGACTGGGCCTGGTTTAAAAAACCCTTTAAACAAATCTAATTTCATTGACAACCTGGTCTGTTGAAGATAAGGCCCTTTTTTAAAAAATAAAATAAAATAAGATAAATAAATAAAAAACATTTTCTTGGAAAAAAAAGAAAGTAAAACAATATAAAAATAATTACATAAAAAATAGTAATTAATGAAAATGTTAGTGGACCAGCAGCCTATACAATCATGTGTGCTTCAGGGACTGTGTCCCTTGCAGATGTGTTGTCTATGTTGTGGGAACCAGAATATTGGTAGCAGAAAGAAATAACCCCTTTTGTGTGAGTGGGTGTGGATGAGTGTGCATGGGGGAGGTTGTTTGGGTTGATGCACTGATTGAAAGTGTATCTTGTGTTTTTTCTATGTAGATTTCTTTTTTTTTTTTTTTTATTTAATTTATTTTATTTTTTTTTTAGAACAGGCCCACGGGCGACTCATCTGGTCCTTACGGGCGACCTGGTGCCCGCGGGCCGCGTTGGTGACCCCTGATTTATATGATACAAGGTTTTTTGGCAAAATATAAGGATGGTATGAGCACACACCCTCTCCCTTTGTTTCTAATCCTTCTACTCCAATGACTGTGCTAACCAGCTCATAGAAAACATACATTTCACTATAGCTAATAAAATAGTTTGCAGTGTTGTGCTTAAGAACACCTTTGCCACTCTAACCAATCTACTGTAATCCAACCTCCTCCACATGGATGACTAACTTTGCAAAGGTTTTCCTGACCTTTCTCTGTGGTTGCAATGCATCCTACTGCACGTCTCCAGGCAACCAATGGGGAGATAAAGCATCAGAGAAAAGGACAACTAGACAAAAATTCTAGGGTTTGCCAGAGAAGAACCTAATGTGCATTTGCGTAACTCCATGTAATCCTATTATAGTGATCTAATAGCCAACCATTTAAATAAGCAAATAAGTACAATACAGCTTTTAATATCCCTCCCTAGTGACCAGTGACCAAAGACAAAGTTTTCCTTCCTTGGAACCATGACCTACTGTATTTTCATTCTGAGACGGTTCATTCTCAATAATTAACTTTTGTCAACTAATACACTTAGTGAAATGACTTTATATTTTTACTAGTAGTAGTCTTAGTGTCAAAAAGCTTAAATATTTGGTAGACCAAAGTTGGTTATGACCTTTAACGGTTAAAAAACATGACAAACTACAGCCTGAAACAAATCCCATCATAGTTCTGTCCTAAAATTCCACAAGTCAATATAATAATCATATAATAATCATCAATAACCTTGTAGGTAAAACTAAAGAAAGCCCATCTAAAAGCTTGAGAAGCACAACTCACTAAATCACATGTTTTTCATCCAAAATTGTCCCACACCAACCTCTGCTATTTTCATGTTCACTATACCCGAATTGCTTCAAGTAGCCTACAACAGCAAAAAACAAAAACATATTACATTTACAATACTCCAAATAGGTTTATAGTCATGTGTATTCCTAGGTTCGACCCAAGAATCATAAAACTATTGCATGAACACTAAAAAACAAACAAACAGAGAGCCGAATAATATCTAGCGCTGCAAGATGCAAAACCCATAACAACTCCTTTCCTCTCACTTCAACAAAAACACTGTTTGAATTACCAGACAGTGGACACCGAATATGGAGCTGAAAATGGCAATTGGTGGGAAGGTAAAATAATTGCAGCTGCTGCTATTATTATAAACTGGAAGCTAGAGACTCCCTTGGTCAGCCATGGGGCTTCCACTATGGCATTGCATTACATCCTTCAAAGCTGTAGAAGCTTTCTCTACAACCTTCAGTTGCTTTGTAATTACTCATTAGTGACCTTTTGAATGAGATCGACTCAAAATTGAACCGGCCAAAAGAATAAACACTAGACACCTGTCCACAACGAGCAAATGGTGCTGAGTAAGAAAATAAGGGCACACTTAAACGGGGACCTTTGATTCCCCCCCCCCCCCCCCCCCCCCCTTTGCAGATCCTCACTTACACTGATCTGCAGATGGCAGGTGAAGCAAATGCACATCATTGATTCAAACACACTAAATTAGGATGAAAATTGGCATCATGCTTCACCAAAAAGTGTTTTAGCCATTGGTAAGGACATTCAGAAATCATAAACTATAAAATCTCATTGGCCCAAATTACTGATTGCTGATTGGCTATGTGGTTGGGACTTATAACAAATACACATTAAAACAAGGTAGTGAAGTGAAGTTATTTATATTTATATAGCGCTTGTTCTCTAGTGACTCAAAGCGCTTTACATAGTGAAACCCAATATCTAAGTTACATTTAAACCAGTGTGGGTGGCACTGGGAGCAGGTGGGTAAAGTGTCTTGCCCAAGGACACGACGGCAGTGACTAGGATGGCGGAAGCGGGGATCGAACCTGCAACCCTCAAGTTGCTGGCACGGCCACTCTACCAACCGAGCTATACCGCCCAAGGTATAGACCTGTTTTAAATTATTTTTGTACTTAAATTACTTATGGTGTGATCTGGTGCTATGTGAAAAACTTACAAAAATAAAACCAATTAAAATAAAATAAAAATTAATAGCATTGGTGTGCCCTCCAAACAGAATACAATAGACAGAAATGCAGAGTCATTAGGTTCATTTTCCAAAAGGTTATTGAAAGAAAACCTTGGACCAAAATATTAGAGCTTTGTAAAAGGTGTTTGTTTCCCAAGCCATTTTTTAGCATTAAGGTTAAGCAAATGTTCATCGTACGCTCAAAACAATAATATCCACATTAGGGATGTAACGATAAATGCTAATGACAACTGGGGTAAAACGTCTGATGGTTAGTATTACAGTTTTTAATTTTAAAAAATTAAAAAACTGTGATTGGTGACTTTGATAAACTAACGTCATTCCCCATTGATAAACGACAGACCCCAATCTAAACTTGTATAAACCAAATGCTGTCTGAGCATCCAAGCTTTTTATTTGTGCACATTGAACCTGCAAGTTGTGCTCTCTTGAGACACAGTGTGTGTGTCTTTCTGACAGTGTGATCGAAAATTACAATACCGAGGAGTTTTTAGAGAGGTGTTTTCACGGTGTGTTCAAGGACCGTTAAACAGAGTGAGACGACGCAACGCCCACCAGAAATAAAAAATAATAACATTGTATTTGTCACACACTTTTGGTTTAAAAAAATCTTAAAGTCCTGCAGTACAATCAAATATTTAAAACAAAAGCTTAGCCATTAAAACATAACATATTAAGACTAAAACACTTTCTGTAAAGCATAACAAACACATTACAGGCAAAATAATGGGTTTTCTAACTGTGTTTTTTTAGTTTAGTTATTTAAAGAAAAACCTCAAAAGATTTCAGTGTTTGTATAAGTACTTTTTGAGCACATACAACTATTGCTGGGTTGCATATGACGTCAGGTCAGTTTTTCTTTTTCGCGGCTTAATTCACATTAAAGGCCTACTGAAAGCCACTACTACCAACCACGCAGTCTGATAGTTTATATATCAATGATGAAATCTTAACATTGCAACACATGCCAATACGGCCGGGTTAACTTATAAAGTGCAATTTTAAAATTCCCGCCACACTTCCGGTTGAAAAACTCCTTTGGATATGATTTATGCGTGTGACGTCACAAAAGCAACGGAAGTTGTTGGACCCCATCGGACCCGATAGAAAAGCCTCTTGTTTTCTTTGACAAAATTCCACACTATTCTGGACATCTGTGTTGGTGAATCTTTTGAGACTGCAAAGAAGAACGTTGTAGGTGGGATCGATCGGTGTCTTAGCGGCTAAGTACAATACTGTAATATCTGTGATATTTGCATTAGTGTACTGTGTCTTTAAGGGTTTGGGGAACGCGCATGCGCGAGTGAGTTGGCGGAGAACTTGAGTGTGTGTGAGTGTGACTTTTGGCTAACAGCAGCTCGTGTATGTGTGTGCGTTACTTTTTGAACTACAACCAGTTACCGCTTGTTAATAAAGCGATTGAGCAATTTGTTTAATGGACAATGGAGACTGCAAATAAGAAAGTTGGAGCCGGTGGAGCGGCGGACTACAGCAACACCAACACCAGGAGGTTGTGTTGTGTTTTGAGCAGGATAACAGACGCACTACGGTGAGTCTAGCTTTGGCTTCCAAACTTTTGATCGATTGCCCGTACGTGCGTGTCGATATGTGCATGTGACGTACGTAACTTTGGGGAAATATATGTTTCTTGCCGACTCTGATGGCGGCCGGAGTGTCGTCAAAAGCGTACAACGCCCGCTGCCGCATCTAAGTTAGCTACGCAGCTAGGTTAGCTTCTGTTTTTTTAGCTTCGCCAAGCGGAATATTATTAATCGTGTATTTACATGTTCATGGTTTAATAGTATTATTGATCTTCTGTCTATCCATCCAGTCAGGGTTTTGTTTTTATTTAGTTTCTATCTGCATTTGAGACTGGCGCTATCGCGTTGGCTACGTTGCTAGGTTAGCTTCTGTTTTTTTAGCTTCGCCAAGCGGAATATTATTAATCCTGTATTTACCTTGTTCATGGTTTAATAGTATTATTGATCTTCTGTCTATCCATCCAGTCAGGGTTTTTTTTATTTAGTTTCTATCTGCATTTGAGACTGGCGCTATCGCGTTGGCTACGTTGCTAGGTTAGCTTCTGTTTTTTTAGCTTCGCCAAGCGGAATATTATTAATCGTGTATTTACATGTTCATGGTTTAATAGTATTATTGATCTTCTGTCTATCCATCCAGTCAGGTTTTTTTTTTATTTAGTTTCTATCTGCATTTGAGACTGCTGCTATAACGTTGGCTACGTAGCTAGGTTAGCTTCTATTTTTTTAGCTTCGCAAAGCTGAATTATTAATCGTGTATTTACATGTTCAGTCACTGTGAATGTCCATTTCGCGTTCTCGACTCTCATTTTCAAGAGGATATAGTATCTGAGATGGTTTAAAATACAAATCTGTGATACACAATAGAAAAAGGAGAGAGTGTGGAATCCAATGAGCCAGCTTGTACCTAAGTTAGTCAGAGCGAAAAAAGATGCGTCCATCACTGCCTCTCAAGTCCTTCACTGTAACGTTCCTCATCTACGAATCTTTCATCCTCGCTCAAATTAATGGGGTAATCGTCACTTTCTCGGTCCGAATCTCTCTCGCTCCATTGTAAACAACGGGGAATTGTGAGCAGCACTACCGCTTGTGACGTCACGCTACTTCCTGTACAGGCAAGGCTTTTTTTATCAGCGAGCAAAAATTGCGAACTTTATCGTCGATTTTCTCTACTAAATCCTTTCAGCAAAAATATGGCAATATCGCGAAATGATCAAGTATGACACATAGAATGGATCTGCTATTCCCGTTTAAATAAAAAAAAATCATTTCAGTAGGCCTTTAAGGTCAAGCAGCTTGAGCGTAGCATTAAAACAAGTGCGAGTGAGTGTAGAGTTTGAGTAGAAAATGCTATAATGTTGTTCTGTTTTTGGGTGTTCCAGTCGTTCAAATAGAGAGATGGGAAAGAGCTTTCATAGAGTCCCGAAGGAAGTGGTTCATAAAGGTAATAAAATCAGCGAAAAAATGAAAGTGTGTAAAAAAAAAAAATGTCTCTTAAAAATATCACTTTTATCATCTTGTGGAATACAATCAGACCATGATCGTGTCTGCGGTGATCACTTTGTAAAATGTTTGAACATTTGATTTATTTGTGAAACTTTCTGTGATGCAAATTTAAGTTTATTCTCTCCTGTAATCGCAGTTATTTGGAATAAGAAACAGTTAAATTAGTGCCCACATTTACTAAATTTAAGAAAATGTGTGCAAAACTGGGCCATAAGTGTCCAATACAAAAGGAGCTGGAAGGATCTCTTGGTGAGGTTGCTTACTGCAGTCAGCCAAATTTTAGAACTGCCGGCATTACTTTATTTACAATAAGTAAATCGATTATCGACGTTTACTAACCACTACTCAGTGGCCCAGTGGTTAGAGTGTCCGCCCTGAGATCGGTAGGTTGTGAGTTCAAACCCTGGCCGAGTCATACCAAAGACTATAAAAATGGGACCCATTACCTCCCTGCTTGGCACTGGGAATTGGGGGTTAAATCACCAGAAATGATTCCCGAGCGCGGCACCGCTGCTGCCCACTGCTCCCCTCACCTCCCAGGGGGTGGAACACGGGGATGGGTCAAATGCAGAGGACAAATTTCACCACACCTAGTGTGTGTGTGACAATCACTGGTACTTTAACTTTAATCGATTCTATAATCGTCCATGTTCGAATAGCGATGCATTTAAAAAATCTATTTTCCCCACCTCTAAACGTCATGTTAAGTCCGAGTTATAAATATTGTTCTTTTTGGTCCAACCTGTCAGGGTTGTCCCTGACAGTTTGATCAAGTTTTAGTTTTCCTCTGCGTTTGTCTTAGTTTCCTGTCTTGAGTTCCTGTCAGCACTCTTATTTTGATTCAGTTTCCTGTTTGTTCCCTGAGTGCTTTGTCCCCTCAGCTGTGGTTGATTGGCACTTGGCCACACCTGGTGTCAGTCAGCCAGCTGCCTATTTAGACCTGTCCTGCCCTCCAGTCACTGCTGGATCATTGTCATGGTAGTGTCATTACAATACTTGTCACTTACCTTCTACCTATTTGTCGTTGTAGCTCCGTCTACTTTTGTCCACTCCGCTTTAGTCATAGTTCCTTCGTGTCACAGTAAGTGTTGTTTTTTTTTGTCCATAGTTAGCTTTGTGCTAGTGATGGGTTGATGAGGCCTCATGAAGCGTTTCGACACATTGCAAAACTGTATTGATACTGTGTCGATACTGTGTCACTAAATACTGACATCTGCTGGACATTAAAAATCCCTACAGGCAACCTATGGACCGACTCAACTGACACTGATTTTATGACCTAGTATATACAATAATATAAACCAAGTCATTGTATTTCATTTAGGATTATTTAATATCTTCATTTAAATAAAAAGATATTTTTATCTTTTTTAGATACAGTCAAATAATGTGAACATGTATCATGACTAGGATGGTAGAAGGTGGGGATTGAACCCCAGTAACCGATTGCTGGCACGGCCACGCTACCAACTTCGCCACGCCGTCATTCCTGTACCTTCTCTAGTAACAGTAGTGATGGGTCCTGCAACACAGATGCATAGGCGCATGCGTCGAGCTCATAGAGCGAAACCCTGTGTCGGTGCGCGTACCGCTTTTAGAAAGTCACGTGACCGATCATGAGCTGCTTTGGTCACGTGACCGATACGCGAACTGTATCGCACTGACGCCTCCTCTGTGCCCTGTGAGCAACATTCCCTCTAAGGTGCGCGCCTGCGCAATTGCGCAGTGCTCAAGCGTCCTCCGTGCACACCGTGCGCCGCACAGCCAATATATGCCGCGCACCAAATCAAACCCATCTGAATTCTAAACAAAATAAACACATTTATTCTGTGTAATTTTGAAATGCAACTTTGAGTGACAGTGACAACAAGCGGCCCTAACGGTGTTCGTCAACAACACGCATTGCGCCGCTTCCTAATAAACAGTTTGACGCGCAGGCGTCAGTGCGATACAGTTCATGAGCGGTCACGTGACCAGAACAGCTCATGAGCGGTCACGTGACCAAAACAGCTCGTGTTCGGTCACGTGACTTTCTAAAAGCGATACGCGCACCGACACAGGGTATCGCTCTATGAGCTCGACGCATGCGCCGATGCATCGGTGTTGCCGGACCCATCACTACTTTGTGCTATTTTAGTTTATAGCTTAGTTTGTTCTACGCCTTGTGCGCGCCTTTTGTTTGTTCCCTTTGTTTGTTTTTTTGCCAGAGTATTTTAATTAAATCATGTTTTCTCACACGCCTGCCATCATCTCTGCACCTTGGGGTTCGTCAACTACAAACCTTGACAGAATGATCCAGCCAAATTCGAACCTCGCAGAGTTGTCCATGGCGGAGAGGCTTAACATAGCTTTGGAATGGATGGCTAAATTAAAGAAAAGTTTGGCCGCTTTTAAAGCCCTCTCCTACCCACCCGTCGTCTGTGGGCCTAGCTGGGGACGTCTGGGATCCGTCCCTTGGGGGGGGGGGGGGGGGGTTATGAGTAGCTGTGCAGCTGGGGAGGCACAGCTACTCACCCCAGTGGGTCTGCAACAGACGCCGCCATGCTCTCCGGTGGGCCGGCAGACGCCACCATGCTCTACGGTGGGCCGGCAGACGTCACCATCATCTCCGGTGGGTCTGCAACCAACGGCGCCATCACCCTCTCCGGTGGACCAGCAGGGGTCTCCACCATCCTCTCCGGTGGGCCAGCAGGGGTCTCCACCATCCTCTCCGGTGGGCCAGCAGGGGTCTCCACCACCCTCTCCGGTGGGCCAGCAGGGGCCTCCACCACCCTCTCCGGTGGGCCAGCAGGGGCCTCCACCACCCTCTCCGGTGGACCAGCAGGGGTCTCCACCACCATGCACTCCGGTGGGCCAGCAGCAGAGGGCGCCGCCACCATGCACTCCGGTGGGCCAGCAGCAGAGGGCGCCGCCACCACCCACTCCGGTGGGCCAGCAGCAGAGGGCGCCGCCACCACCCTCCCCGGGTGGCCAGCAGCAGAGGGCGCCGCCACCACCCTCCCCGGGTGGCCAGCAGAGGGCGCCGCCACCACCCTCCCCGGGTGGCCAGCAGCGGGCGCCGCCACCACCCTCCCCGGGTGGCCAGCAGCGGGCGCCGCCACCACCCTCCCCGGGTGGCCAGCAGAGGGCGCCGCCACCACCCTCCCCGGGTGGCCAGCAGAGGGCGCCGCCACCACCCTCCCCGGGTGGCCAGCAGAGGGCGCCGCCACCATCCTTCCCGGTGGGCCCTCCCACGCTGGCGGTCGAGCCGCCTCGACAATTGCGGCGGCGTTCAACTCGCCGTCGCCAAATGACTCTTCCCCGCTAGTTGCGGGGACACTTGGCCTGGCGGCCTACCTCCTTGTCCTCCCTCCACCCTCCCTTGACTTTGGACTGGGTTTTTTTTGGGTGGGGGGGATTTTTTGATTACGTCTGGTATCCGTTATAGGAAGGGGGGCTACTGTCAGGGTTGTCCCTGACAGTTTGATCAAGTTTTAGTTTTCCTCTGCGTTTGTCTTAGTTTCCTGTCTTTTGTTCCTGTCAGCACTCTTATTTTGACTCAGTTTCCTGTTTGGTTCCTGAGTGCTTTGTCCCCTCAGCTGTGGTTGATTGGCACCTGGCCACAACTGGTGTCAGTCAGCCAGCTGCCTATTTAGACCTGTCCTGCCCTCCAGTCACTGCTGGATCATTGTCATGGTAGTGTCATTACAATACTTGTCACTTACCTTCTACCTATTTGTCGTTGTAGCTCAGTCTACTTTTGTCCACTCCGCTTTAGTCATAGTTCCTTCGTGTCACAGTAAGTGTTTTTGTTTTTTGTCCATAGTTAGCTTTGTGCTATTTTAGTTTATAGCTTAGTTTGTTCTCCGCCTTGTGTGCGCCTTTTGTTTTTTTTTTTTGCCAGAGTATTTTAATTAAATCATGTTTTCTCACACGCCTGCCATCATCTCTGCACCTTGGGGTTCGTCAACTACAAACCTTGACACAACCCACCATATTTTCATTGTCAACTTTCAGAATAGAAACTAAAAGCTTAGTTGTGCAGGAAAGACAAGCACTTTATTCAACACAGATGACCACATTATAGCATCTTTGGTGATATTTGTTAGCATCAATAAAATATCCATAACATTTTTAATAAACTCGATGAATAAATCTCTCATAGGCTCAAAAGCATATACTGAATCTTGATTTTGCTTGCAAATATTGCTGAACAACAAGGACATCTATAGCTAAATAGTGAGATAAAATATGAACTTCATACCATTAAAAACAACTGCAGACATGAATTGCAGATGTGGCTAATATTTGTAGCA
The DNA here is from genome assembly GCF_033978785.1 of Entelurus aequoreus. Lineage (NCBI taxonomy): Eukaryota > Metazoa > Chordata > Actinopteri > Syngnathiformes > Syngnathidae > Entelurus > Entelurus aequoreus. The sequence goes on along the minus strand of NC_084732.1, from coordinate 39,746,315 downwards.
AAAATCAAATGCAATCAAACTTATCCTTTTTCTCATTAGCGTCACACTCACAGCAGCACAGCACTCGTTATGTCAATCAAATACAGTATACTTGGCTAAGCATGTCCAACACAGATTAATGCTTAATGTGTGAACCCCTTCCAGATGTAAAGCAATGATGTGCCTCCAATTTGTTCTTTTTTAAAATCTGCTTAAGTGTCATGTTCTTTTTTTAAATCTGCTTAAGTGTCAAATGAAGTGAGGTCGTAGCAAGCAGTGACGTCCTGGTGATGATGAATGGTTTAAATCTTTCAAAATATTTTTAAGAGTGTAAAAATCCACTTCATCCCATTTTAAATATTTGTATCGCTTGTATATCTGCCTCGAAACTTTTCAAGATACACCCAAATTTGCACTGATGCAGGAAAATAAACAGTAGTCCTTTGGGACTCGAGACTATCGCCTGAAACCCTCAAGTGCTTTGTGGTCAGGTGACTGCAACCCAGCATTATAATAGTGACTGTGATCATTTTGGTCACAAGAACCATATCGTTACATCCCTAATCCACATAATACTGGAAATGGGGAACTTTCTCTCCTGTTTTAGCATGACCTGAAAGGAAATAATCAGAACCCACAGATTGTCTATGATTTATTAAAGAAAGCTACAATTACAACATGTCTCACCTTATGTCTAAACTCAGTGCCAAGAACCAGTATTTGTTGGTACCAGTTCCTGACTGGGTGAGTACAGGAGGACTGTAAAGTTTTTGGAAAAAAGATGTGGCTATCTATATTTTTTTTAGCCAGCTAACCATCACGTAATAATGACACTGCTATTGACAGCCGGCGATGATGCAACGCCTGCTTTCTTCATGTCAACATGTCAGCCTTTAGACAGACAGGAAAAATAAATCAAAGATACAGACGCTGTAACAAGTCTATATCCATCCATCAATTTTCTACCGCTTGTCCCTTTTGGGGTCGTGGGGGGTGCCGGAGCCTTCCTCAGCTGCATTCGGGCGGAAGGCGGGGTACACCCTGGACAAGTCGCCACCTCATCACAGGGCCAAAACAGATAGACAAACAACATTTACACTCACATTCACACACTATGGCCAATATAGTGTTGCCAATCAACCTACCCCCAGGTGCATGTTTTTGGCGGTGGGAGGAAGCCGGAGTACCCGGAGGGAACCCACGCAGTCACGGGGAGAACATTCAAACTCTACACAGAAAGATCCCGAGCCCGGGATTGAACTCAGGACTAAATATGTTAGTCATTATTGCCTGACCTATTTGATAAGTTTCAGAATGTTCTCAAAGACACTTTTAATACGTGATATAACGCAAGCACATCCCGGTGGGTAGAAACTTAACTGTTGTATTTTAACACTAAAAAATCTTTGAATATCTAAGGGAATTAAGACTGTTAATTTATACAGTGTAAAAATAATACACTTTAGTAGACAACAATAACAAACAGCAGTAAATCATCTGAAAGTCTGCCTCATTCATTAAAAACATCCAGAAGCAACATCGTTAACCTTTATTTAGTGCGATATGGACAAAATTATACTGCTGGGTTTCCACTTAATGTAATTGATTGTGGGTCCGCTACGGCAAAATCATAGCTGCAACACCTTAAAAAATGAGGGTGTTTAGTATGTAGAAACAATTTAAATTTCTATAATGTATTGTAGCCTGCAGAAGAAGTCACACACAGTCTGACGCTATTCTCAACTTTTATTGCCAATTACTGTATATAATAACAACCTGCCCAATTCCAACAGATTTTACTTCCCGTGCAAACACTTTTGTTTCAATGGGACTAAATAACATTAAGATAAAACCACTTGAACATAAACCATTACCACCAGCAGGTCCATACAGTATGAATAGATATAGATATACGGTAGCTTATTATTTGCACATTATTGACTAGTGATGCACCGAAAATATGTGGTCGGCAAAAATAGACTTTGATCACCGAAATCAGCGCTGCCGAAACCGGATGATGTGATGACATAAACCAGACGCACATGATTTTCTGGAGCGTAGTCAGCATGTCTACGATGTGGACGTAACTTTGATATTCCAGATATACACACGGACAGCGATCTACAAAATGTGCTGCAGCTCGCTTCTTTCATCAGGCATATCAAGGGACAGAAGAAGAGTCTCTCAACACAGATAAATCTATAATAACACCAAAGATGTTCGATTTGTTGCTAGTCGTCTTTAATAAAGAAAAAGTCACTAAAAGTCTCTCGACACTTGAACAATTTGCAACATTAAAAAATTCTCAACAAAGTACATTATACAAAAAGCAGCAACAATTGAAAATATAGCAAAACGATACAATATAAAAATGTATGTTAATACTAATAAATAACAGATTTGTTTTTAAATGTATATATATACATCTTTTGAACCTTTTTAAAGAAAATCATATCATCATTGCCCCTGTGATGAGGTGGCAACTTGTCCAGGGTGTACCCCGCTAGGGATGATACTTGAAACCGGTTTTCCCGGTTGTTTGATAAAAAAAGAACCGAGTCCTCGGACTCGAATCCCTTTTTGAGAACCGGTACCCGTTATCGAGACCACTATAGTAAAGGAAAAGAGTTTATTCTTTATTTGAATCCCGTCCCGACCAGAAATGCTCCGCAGGACATCACAAGAAATGGCGTCACATAGCTCAGTCATTAAGCGCAGATAGGGAAAGCAGGAAAACAATGGACGGGAAAAAGCGTTCCAAGGTGTAATAAAGTTCAAAACAAAAGCTATAATCCATCGAATAACTTTACTGAGAGATTTTAGCAGGGTAAAACACATGACGAACACTTTTACGACCAACCGGAAACATAGCAACCAGGCTAGCAACGCACCTCCTTTACGGCAGCTGTCGCAACATTCTTAAAACAACCGCAGCACATACATATATATACAACATATCTCCCATTTTTTAACTTTTGTTTTTCTTTCCTTGTAAACAAAACAAATTCACGCTGTAGATGTGTTGTCTGTCTAATTATAAATAATGCAGACGAGGCGTGTTGGCTGAGTTCTTGACGTTTCCTTTCACAGCGTGGCAACATGAAACACTTTTCGGGGCTACCGCGCATGCTCGTAACTCCCGTTGCATGCTGGGTAGTGTAGTTGTTATATTCTCTAGCTCTTTTTTTAGCTTTAACTTTTCATTTTTTAGCATTGTAACCACATTTGCAAATAACTTTTCTCTTCATAGAATTTTCTTTCAATAAAGAAATAAAGTGCAAAAATGTCAAAGCATCATAACAAACAGTTATGTCAAATAGCAGCAGAAGTGCACTTTTTGGAGAGCTGTATTATTTTCAGTTTTGTGCCCAAGGGTCTGATTTTATTTAACACTATATTATTATTTATACACCTATAGTGATCACAGAGACAGGTTGTTTTTGTGTTACTGTATATATTTGTTTCTCTGAAAAATCCCACTTAATATACTTTGGGTAACAACAGTCAATATTTATTTATTTGATTTGATTTTTTTAGGTGGGTAACAGTCAATATTTATTTATTTATTAGATTTTTTTTTTTAATTATATAATAAAAGTGAGCTTTTGTTAAACCAAATATTGTGTGTTTTTTTCCATATACAACAACCTATCTGGACTCGATAAGAGAATCGATAAGGAATCGGTTCGATAAGAGGATTCGATAATAGGCTCGAACTCAATAATTCCTTATCAAACATCATCCCTATACCCCGCCTTCCGCCCGATTGTAGCTGAGATAGACTCCAGCGCCCCCCGCGACCCCGAAGGGAATAAGCGGTAGAAAATGGATGGATGGATGGATATCATCATTGCAAACTATGCAAATTATCCAATGACGTCATTGTGACCACGCCCCACGACAACCCTTACCAGATATTTTAGCAATCTAGGGGAAACCCTGTACTGTATATCCAGACATAGATAATTATATATCCTGATAACAATATATATCACAATATAGTTGTTTTTTTTTTATTATACCCACATGAAATGACAGTCAATTACTAGAGGTGGGAATCTTTTGGCCACCTTTCGATTACGATTCAGGAGCTACGATTCAATTAAAAATGTGTTATTGATGCACTTTAATTTATGCATATCGATGCAATTTTACATTTCTTTTCCTTTCACCACTTGCAACTTTTAAAATCATTTGTGCATTTGTCATAAGAAATTCCCATCACATTTATTAAATGGAAATGGGAATGGAAATGCGTAAAAAAACTGGAACATAAGAATAAATTATTGATGACATAAGATATAGACCTGTGCCGTTATTTGTTAAGTCAAGCATGTCTGTGTGATTGAGAGAGAGATTAAAAGGGAACTGCACTTTTTTCGTTCACAGTCCTTATGAGAGACAAAAAGACAAAAGGTTTTGGGTTTTTTTGCATTGTAATTTGTAATAATCCGCTCGTTGTAGTTGACTAGCAATGCAGCTAATGGGAGGAATCTATATTGGCATAGCTTGGCTCCAAGTTCCACATTTGCAGCATCAAGTCTTTTTCTTATGCTTTCTGATCTCTCTCTCTCTCTCTCTATGTCCACTACTTGCTGTACATATCCTACCAAGTCAGACCTACACTGTTTCAATGTACATTTCTCTGATGATACAATTGTTGATGACTGAAGTGATGATAACAACCAAACCTAACCCCCCACGCCCCCTCCACATCCCACACAATGTAAATAATTCAATGTATATACTCTGATGATTATCTTGTGAGATGACTATATTATCATGATGATAGTATATATCTGATAGTATATATCTGTATCATGAATCAATTTAAGTGGACCCCGACTTAAACAAGTTGAAAAACTTATTCGGGTGTTTAGTGGTCAATTGTACGGAATATGTACTTCACTGTGCAATCTACTAATAAAATTCTCAATCAATCAATCAATCAATTCGGCTTCCGTCTGCTCCAACATTTTACCCTCTCATTGTGCTGCTTCTATAACATCCTCCTTATTAGGGCTGGGCGATATATCGAGTTTGTAATATTGATATAATTTATTTCACGTTAAAATGACCAAACGCTGCTTATTTGTGGTGTTCCTTGTTCTCCCCCGCTTGTCACTCCCTCGCAAAACTCCATGGGCTACTAAACCCCTCCCCTTCCTCCTTCAAAGACTTGCACGTATAAGAACATCCATGATTGGTTGGTTGTTTACTATGATGAGTCACGATTGGTTGAGATTATGGCAAAATATTAGGGACAGGCCAATCAGAGGCAAGGTAGGGCGGGTCATCGAATCAGGAACGGAAATCACAACAACATCCCAAATGACAACGTGAGAGTCGGAGAAAAGAAAGACAAAATATTTAAGGGGGCGATTTATATATTAAAAAAACTAGTGGAAGATGGCAGAGGGATTCTCTTCTTCCTCCTCTCCGCATGGCTGGTGGATCCAAGGGAGCGACGAGTGTCGATACAACTTGGCACCAGCGACGCCGCAGGAGTTGCCGAAATGACGCTACAACATCAAACCGCCTTCAGACTCCGGCTCCAGACTTTCTGTCGGGGTTTACTCCCTTAGCCTTACCCTCAAGTGGGTTGACCGCAAGGCAGCAGTGGTTTTGAGATTGGAGATTTCCTTCTCCTAGATGGGCTGCCTTACCAGGTTTACGAGCCCCATCTGCCCGAATGCGGCAGGTAGCACGGGGGTACATCTTACCCGTGGCGGTATAAGCCCGACCTGACTATAGCATCTTGACTAACTTGGTTAATAAAAGTGCCACTGACGGTTTACAGTACAGTTGTCATTCACTTCAATTTCAGTGAATATTGCTCAAAAATGAATATCTTTATATGTATACTTTAACCGGAAAATATATCGAGATATATATTGAATAGAGTTTAAGTACAAATATATCGAGATATACTTTTTTGTCCATACCGCCCAGCCCTACTCCTTAGATTGAGCTTCAAAAAGATGAATTCGTAAATCCTTATTCGTCCAAAAATATTCATCTTCTTTGTATGTTACCAAGTCTGCCATGATTAAAACACACTTGCGTTTGTTTCCAGAAATATGAACACACATTTGTTGCTGAAAGTTTTAAGTGCGTTGCTTCGGAAAAGGTTTAGTATGTATAAACAGTTTTAGTTATACTGTAAAACTTACAAACGTTGCTTGGAGTGATAAATGAAGAATCCATAAGAGTAGAAACGCCAAGGACGACAAGCAGACCAAACGACAATTTGGTTGAAAAAAATAAAGCACTGCCGGTAAATGGAAGGACGGACACTGCAGCACCTGCAGTGAGCAAACTCGTTCAAAGGATGACGCCATAGCATAAAACACCCTCTCAGTGTTTTTGCTTGTTTTTTTCATGTTAAATCATTTTTACGATTACCGCCAGCGAAGAAAAATCCATAAATGAGTTGCTCCGTCTTAAAGGCCGCAAGGTCCAAAGTGTAGGAAAAGGGTACTGGCTTAAAGTCCATTTGGAACTTACGGTACTACATATTTTTATGAACCTGTCTGTTACTACAATATATATACATATATATTTGCAGTGTGTATATAAATTGTTGATAGAGGGTTTTGAAGTTGTTTTAGAGGGCTTTGACATGCAGCTAACGATTATTTTTCTATCGATTAATCTATAGATTATTTTTTTCGATTAATCGGTTAATCTATAGATTATTTTTTTTCGATTAATCTATAGATTATTTTTCCTTTTACCGATTATTTTTTTATTCAAAATAAAGATAAAAAATAAATGTAGGCCAGTTTTTTCAAAAGGCATGGCTTTTATTTACAAAAAAAAAGAAGTATGGCCACTCAGTCAACATTGACAACAACATGACTAAATATTCTGTAACAATGTAAACATTTAAAACTTTTAACCTTTAACAAAATTAAAAGTAGCTTATTTGCTTTTTAATGTGCAAATATAAAAGTCAACATCCAGTGCAAATCTTAATATTCTGCAATAGTATAAGCATTTCAAAAGTAAAAGTATTGCTTATTTTGCTTTAAAATGTGCAAAAATAAAGATAAACATCCAATACAAAAAAGTGTAAAACGAAATATTCTGTAACAACAGTGTAAACATTTCAACAAAAGTGAAAGTATTGCTTATTTGCTAAAATGTGCAAAAATAAAGATAAACATCCAATACAAAAAAGTGCCAATCTAAATATTCTGGAGCACTGTAAACATTAAGTATTGCTTTTAAAATGTGCAAAATAAACATCCAGTCCAACACAGTACACAATAACCAATTCTACTCATTCCAGTGAGTGACTAACAGTTGTAATGAAGAAAGGTTAGCATGTCTACATGCTCTGGTTCTTTTCTTGTTTACAATATTCCCAGCAGCTGAAAATAGGCGCTCAGAAGGGGTCAATGTGGCTGGAACTGAGAGATAATTAGCCTTCACCTCAAGCAGGACTGCGAGTGAGCTGAGCTGCAGTTTAAGTTTCTAGAAGGTCAACGGGCTCATAGTGATGTTACTAGTAGTTGACTGGGAGGTGTTTATTATCATTTGGGGAGAGTCCGCTGCCTGATCACCTGCTAAACACCTATCTAGGGATGTGCGTATCGATCCTGTGATATCGATACTCACACGCTACTCATTTGGCATCACTTTTCTGAAAAAAGTATCGATATAAACCAAAAAACGGCATGTGGGGGGTGCAAGCATCACTTTCAGATGTTTTTAAAGACTTAATTAACTAACTATGTGCTGGGACACCCCTGTACCTGGCAGAGTATAGAGCTGGCCCAGTCACGTGACAGGAGACAGCGAATGAGCGTCGTCAACGTGCAACACACACACACAGCCAGCCGACAGCGATGCAGCCGGGCATATCCAGTGTTGTCCAATTGCTGACTTAAAACAGGCATTGTTTTTGTTTTTTTTAGTAATGTTTACTGAATATTTTTGTTTAAATGATTATCCTAAATTCAAATAATTTCCACACAGGGGAATTTACTGTTAGTTGAAAATTGCTCGAGTATTTAAAACAAGATAAGAAAGAGATACAATTTGGAGATTCTTCATCTTTGCATTACAGTTTTATTTTTTTCCAATAAAATCTTGAATATATGATGGAATGTGATTTTGGTTTTAATCTGTAACATGATTTCTTACATTTCGAAAACATTAGCCTATTTCATTAATTGCTAATTATATCACAAACTTTAAAAAATAACTGCAGCTTCTTGCAATTCGGTTTTGACTGTTAATTGGAAAGCCCTAATATTTAATTATTATTATATATAATATATAGTTATTATTATATATAATATTTAATGTATTATTTATTTATAATTTATTTTTCATATTTATGTTATTTATTTTAATCTTACTTTTATTATAATAATTTTACTTTTATTATATATTGACCATAATAAATGTGGTATAAATGGTCTGTATTTGTCTTGTGATTTGTCTTAAATAATAACAATAGTAATAATATTTTTGACTGACAAAAAAATTGCCAAGAAGAAATTGGTATCGGTATCGATGAAAATGCAAGAAAAAGTATCGGTATCGTATCGAATCCTAAAAGTGTGGTATCGCCCATCCCTACACCTATCTGCTCGACGTTGAAGCGCTGACTACATGCGCTCTGAATACACACTGCTGATTGGCTGATAATGCTTCGTGTGTACCAATCAGATGGTTGTGTGGGTGGGACAATGCTGCGTGCTGAGACAGAGGCAGCCGCAGAAGGCGCAAAGCAGCTTGTTAAGACTTTAGCAGCTAAAGTAAGCTTTAGCTTAGAAACTCGTTCGGTACACCCCCGTACCGAACCGAAAGCCCCGTACCGAAACGGTTCAATACAAAACACGTAGCGTTACACCCCTAGCAGATACAAATGACACATTCATGTTTTTGTGTAATGATGACAACGTATGCTCACGCGGACGATTGACTAGTTGATGGTTTTCTTTTCAAATGTTCGTTCATAGCCGTTGTGCTGCTATGATAGGCCATTTACGCTCGACACAGTGTGCATACAACAACATTATTAGGCTGTGTATTCAAATACTCCAACACTTTTGACGACTTTTGGCGTGATTTTTCCCCCTCGCTCGCACCGCTCGCATCGTCTGCTTTGATCGTCTGCTTTGCGCTTCGCCATGACGGTAGTGTGACGTAAATATGCGACGCGTCGACGCACAAAAACGGCGTCGACGTATTTACGTAACCAATGACGTCGACTACGTCGACGTGTCGTTTCAGCCTTAGCTACAATGATGACTCCCTTAGCCACATCTATCAAGTATGTTGTATCGTCTTTAGAATGTGTGTTCTTGTCTCTCATAATGGCTGTGAACGATAGGCAAAATCCCCCAAAAGTTCAGTTCCCATTCAAAGAAGTCAAACTAAACTCAGTATATTTTTTATTGCAGAGGATAAACAATAGCCATATGAAAAGCTGCAGAACAGAAAAGCAGTTGCCGTGGGAGATTTGCATCCCTGAAGTATTTGTATATGCTGCTGCAGTATATACTGTATGTGTGTGTAAGATGCCAAATAATGCATAGTAATGCAAAATGTGGATTGTTACGTTATGCCTTTGTTGCAACGCGGGGCTGATAATGTGTCTCCGGCACATTTGACTCCGTTTTGAGAGAGAAAACGCACGGTTACAAATTTCGAAATAAACGTAACGGACAGAAATATCTCAGGTTGGTTTCATAATGGATCAATGTAGCCGGGCCGATAAAGCTATATAAATCTATTTAGATTTGAGTGACACTTTAGTATAACTAAACGTTATGAAGGTGCTGGAATATTTCATGCTATTATTCAGAAGCAGCCTAAAATTAATCCTTTGTTATTCACAACAGAAACGTGTACAGTATCTGATCCAGTTCTGATCTGATGAGTTACATTTCTGTGTTATTATTGGTGTATGCTGCATCCCCAATGTCCAGAACATTGTGCCAGTATGCTGTTTTTTTTCAATAAAATACTGGAAAGGATAGAAATGTAGTTTGTCTCTTTTATCCGATTATTAATCGATTAATCGAAGTAATAATCGACAGATTAATCGATTATCAAAATAATCGTTAGTTGCAGCCCTAAAAGCAACTAATATTTGTCTTGATTACGTTTATCTATAGCCTTTTTGTTAGACATTACAAATTACATGATGGCATTACGTTCACACCCCAACACTGCTTTACAAACAATCAGTAATCCTGATTTCAATATCCCATCCATCCATCCATTTTCTACCGCTTATTCCCTTCGGGATCGCGGGGGGGCGCTGGAGCCTATATTGATAACAATAATCTTAATTATTACTTTGGCCATAATTGGCAGCCCTAGATCTCATACATGAACACTATTTTTACCGGAACGGGACAAGCGGTAGAAAATGGATGGATGGATGGACAAAAAGTGCAGTTACATCTTATGGCCATCAGGTGCCATCTTTTAAAACATAACCAATTATATACACATATATACACACACACACACACACACATATATATTTACACATACATACATATTATATATATATATATATATATATATATATATATATATATATATATATATATATATATATATATATATATATATATATATATATATATACACACATATATATTTACACATACACTATATATATATATATATATATATATATATATATATATATATATATATATATATATATATATACATACACACATATATATTTACACATACACTATATATATATATATATATACATATATATATATATACTGTATATACATATATGTGTATATGTATATATATACATATACATATATACATATACACACAAATATGTGCATGCATACATGCTTTGAAGCCCATGCCTCAAAAGAAAATAATATTTGCCTTGGTGCCCTTCTAACTTGCCTTGGTGCCCTAAAATATGAGCCTTCCTTTAAGGCAACCCTTGCCTTGACCTTAAAAGTTAAAAATTTGAGGCCTGAAAATGTGCCCATAAATTTTTATGCCATCTATAGCGGAATGCAAGAACCGAAGTGAAGCCTCTCATCGGCATCCACTGTCCTTGTCTGTGTAAGTGGAAGCGAGGCCACAAACATACACCCAAAGGAGTTAAAGCAAGTGACGTAAACATAAGGTAACGTAGAACAAATTATCCGGATCTGCCCCAAAATGTAATGACTTGTTCCTTATCCCATTTTGGTTATTTCCTGAAAGTTAGACAACATCCGCCTGTAAATTTTTGAGCTATCTATAATAGAATGGAAAAAAACCCACAATGAACCCTCTTGTCAGTCTCACTATCTGTGTCTCTGTAGAGCTCTAGCAAACACACAGAGAAGTACAAAACCCAAAACCAGTGAAGTTGGCATGTTGTGCAAATCGTAATTTAAAAACAGAATACAATTATTTGCAAATCCTTTTCAACCTATATTCAATTGTATACACTGCAAAGACAAGATACTTACGTTCGAACTGGTAAACGTTATTATTTTTTGCAAATATTAGCTCATTTGGAATTTGAGGCCTGCAACATGTTTCAAAAAAGCTGGCACAAGTGGCAAAAAAGACTGAGAAAGTTGAGGAATGCTCATCAAACACTTATTTGGAACATCCCACAGGAGAACAGGCTAAATGGGAACAGGTGGGTGCCATGACTGAGCCTTTCATGGAAGCTGCATTTATACCCAGTACAAACAAGGATGGGGCGAGGGTCACCACTTTGTGAACAAATGCGTGAGCAAATTGTCGAACAGTTTAAGAACAACATTTCTCAACTAGCTATTGCAAGGAATTTAGGGATTTCACCATCTACGGTTCGTAATATTATCAAAAGGTTCAGAGAATCTGGAGAAATCACTGCACGTAAACGGCAAGGCCGTGACCGTCGATCTCCCAGGCGGTACTGCAACAAAAAGCGACATCAGGGAGTAAAGGATATCACCACATGGGCTGAGGAACACTTTGTCGCTAAATCTTAAAGTGCAAGATAAAACTCTACTATGCAAAGCAAAAGCCATTTATCAACACCACCCAGAAACGCCGCCGGCTTCGCTGCGGCCGAGCTCATCTAAGATGGACTGATGCAAAGTGGAAAAGTGTTTTGTGATCTGACAAGTCCACATTTCAAATTGTTTTTGGAAACTGTGGACGTTGTGTCCTCCGGACCAAAGAGGAAAAGAACCATTCGGACTGTTATAGGCGCAAAGTTCAAAAGCCAGCATCTGTGATGGTATCGGGGTGTATTAGTGCCCAAGGGATGGGTAACTTACACATCTGTGAAGGCACCATTAATGCTGAAAGGTACTTACAGGTTTTGGAGCAACATATGTTGCCATCTAAAAAACTTTATCATGGACGCCCCTGCTTATTTCAGCAAAACAATGCTAAGCCACATTCTGCACATGTTACAACAGCGTGGCTTCGTAGTAAAAGAGTGTGGGTACGAGACTGGCCTGCCTGTAGTCCAGACCTGTCTCCCATTGAAAATGTGTGGCACATTATGAAGCGCAAAATACCACAACAGACTGTTGAACAACTTATGCTTTACATCAAGCAAGAATGGGAAAGAATTCCACCTGAAAAGCTTCAAAAATTGGTCTCCTCAGTTCCCAAACCTTTACAGAGTGTTGTTAAAAGGAAAGGCCATGTAACACTGGTAAAAATGACCCTGTGCCAACTTTTTTGCAATGTGTTGCCATTAAATTCTAAGTTAATGATTTGCACAAAAAAAAAAATCTACTTTCTCAGTTCGAACGTTAGGTATCTTGGTCTTTGCAGAGTATTCAATTGAACATAAGTTCAAAAGGATTTGCAAATTATTAAGTCTGAAATGACGCCGACGCCGTTTTTGTGCGTCGACGCGTCGCATATTTACGTCACACTACCGTCATGGCGGAGCGCAAAGCAGACGATGCGAGCGGTGCGAGCAAGGGGAAAAAAAGCACGCCAAAAGTCGTCAAAAGTGTGGGAGTATTTCAATAAACGGCCTGATAATGTTGTTGTATGCACACTGTGTCGAGCGGAAATGGCCTATAATAGCAGCATAACGGCTATGAACGAACATTTGAAAAGAAATCACCCGACAGCGTTCTTGCCATCACCATCAACTAGTCAATCGTCCGCGTGAGTATATGTTGTCATCATTACACAAAAACATGAATGTGTCATTTGTATCTGCTAGGGGTGTAACGGTACGTGTTTTGTATTGAACCGTTTCGGTACGGGGCTTTCGGTTCAGTACGGGGGTGTACCGAACGAGTTTCTAAGCTAAAGTCTTAACAAGCTGCTTTGCTCCTTCTGCCTCTGTCTCAGCACCCAGCATTGTCCCACCCACACAACCATCTGATTGGCACACACAAAGCGTTAACAGCCAAACAGCAGTGCGTATTCAGAGCGCATGTCGTCAGCGCTTCAGCGTCGAGCAGATAGGTGTTTAGCAGGTGAGCATCAGGCAGCATACTCTCCCCAAATGATAATAAACACCTCCCAGTCAACTACTAGTAACATCACTATGAGCCCGTTGACCTTCTAGAAACTTAAACGGCAGCTCAGCTCGCTCGCAGTCCTGGCTTGAGGTGAAGGCTAATTATCTCTCAGTTCCAGCCACATCGACCCCTTCTGAGCGCCTTTTTTCAGCTGCTGGGAATATTGTAAACAAGAAAAGAACCAGCCTCACCCCAGAGCATGTAGACATGCTAACCTTTCTTCATTACAACTGTTAGTCACTCACTGGAATGAGTAGAATTGGTTATTGTGTACTGTGTTGGACTGGATGTTTATTTTGCACATTTTAAAAGCAATACTTAATGTTTACAGTGCTCCAGAATATTTAGATTGGCACTTTTTTGTATTGGATGTTTATCTTTATTTTTGCACATTTTAGCAAATAAGCAATACTTTCACTTTTGTTGAAATGTTTACACTGTTGTTACAGAATATTTCGTTTTACACTTTTTTGTATTGGATGTTTATCTTTATTTTTGCACATTTTAAAGCAAAATAAGCAATACTTTTACTTTTGAAATGCTTATACTATTGCAGAATATTAAGATTTGCACTGGATGTTTACTTTTATATTAGCACATTAAAAAGAAAATAAGCTACTTTCAATTTTGTTGAATGTTAAAAGTTTTAAATGTTTACATTGTTACAGAATATTTTGTCATGTTGTTGTCAATGTTGGCTGAGTGGCCATACTTCTTTTTTTTGTAAATAAAAGCCATGCCTTTTGAAAAGACTGGTCTACGTTTATTTTTTCATCTTCATTTTAAATAAAAAAATAATCGGTAAAAGGAAAAATAATCTATAGATTAATCGGAAAAATAATTTATAGATTAATTGAAAAAATAATCTATAGATTAATCGATAGAAAAATAATCGTTAGCTGCAGCCTTACAAATTATTGTATTCTGGTTTTTATTTACGATTTACACAATGTGCCAACTTCACTGGTTTTGGGTTTTGTAGAACCTTGTAACGTACATGTTTGGTAACATAGTAAAAATTATCCAGATAAGGCCCAAAGCTGATAAGTTGTTCTTTCTTCCATTTTGGACATTTCCTGGAAGTTTGATATACAACTGCAAATAATTGTATCAGGTATTTTGCTAACTAACCGACAGAAGGCTATGATTTCATCATAGCAATACAAAAAGAGATGTAGAAAGTCATAGTTAGTGATTTTAAATTTTCCTGAGGGAACTCTCCTGAAGGAATCAATAAAGTACTATCTGTCTATCTATTGGAAACTCCTTCTAGTAGTGACAGCTACTAGCTGTATGTTACCAACATTGCATTTTATTCCTCTATACGCACAATCCCACAAAGCTGAACGAGCTGAACTGACAAAAATCACCCAGCGCATTGCCAACAGCTGAATTAAAGCCAGAGCATGTGAACTGTGACTTCATACCCAGAAACCAAATTATTTGAGAAATCAAACTAATTACCTTGCTTCATGATGTTGTGGATGTTACCACCCCTTGTGGTAATAGAAATTGGTAATAAAAAATGTATCTTTTCATATTTTTAGACACTAAATTACGTATGCTGAAGTACCAATAAGCGTATCGATATTTAATTGGTATTAGGGCTGGGCGATATATTGATATACTCGATATATCGCAGGTTTGTCTCTGTGCGATATAAAAAATGACTATATCGTGATATTCGAGTATACGTTCTCACGCAGTTGCTTTTAGCTGCGGGGCATTAAACTGCATGCGTTTCTCACTCTTTCCTGTCTCTCCTTCTCACAGAGACTTTAAAACAAGCACACCTTCTTACGCACGTCACATACTGTCACATGAGCAACGTCACACGCTCCCGCGGAGCGAGAGGTAGCGACATGGTAACGTTAGCTGTGATGCTAACAGCTAACGGTGTGGTTTTAGTGGTTATACGAGAGAAAGAAGGTGCGAATCTGGTAACAAATGGAGGAATAATTAATTCCCAAGAAAAACAGCACGGGGTCCATCGTCTGACGGTGGTTTGGCTTCAAGCGGGAATATGTCATTACATCATGCCAACATCTCCGTTCGGTGCCACACCAACTAAATGCCGAAGCAACTATTTTCACATCAACACCGACATATACTATTTGATATGCAGCTCATTTTTATGTGACACTTAATTGAAAAATCTTGTGTGTCATCATGCACAAAAGTGCACTTATAGCTTGTTTTAAAATGTCTGACAATCTTGCACTTTCTGTTTTGGAAATGACATGAATGTTTGTGCCACTGCTTAATAACTGTTTAATAAATACACTTTTGCTAAATTGACTTAGTTGTGATTTCCCTCGGAGCATGAAAGTTTAAAATTAGCATATATTAATGCAGTATGAACAAGAATGTTTTAATGTAGACACATAGAATCATCATACTGCTGTGATTATATGTATTCAAGGCTAAGGCAAAATATCGAGATATATATCGTGTATCGCGATATGGCCTAAAAATATCGAGATATTAAAAAAAGGCCATATCGCCCAGCCCTAATTGGTATCGGTAAGGAATATATGTATTGGTATAGGTATCTAAAAAATCCTAATGATATACATCCCTCCTGCCAAGTCCAAGTTGGTAGTGGTAGGCATGGAAAATCCTAAATGTTCTACTTCGTTTCTCCCTGCCTTACGACAGTGTCACTGTAAAACATTCATTGCTCTGCAGCCTCCAAATGCTCCGCTGTCTCGTGAAAATGATCTCCTTTGCTCAAAAGCCTCTCTATATTCCAAGGAATGTGACCACATGACATTTCAATTGTGAACTTATGACTAACATTTAGAAGTCCTCGGCTTGTTGGATTAGTTCTCGCGCACAGTCGATGTGGAGGGACAGAATGTTCAGCTATTGGGCCTAGACCATGGAAGGACACACGAAAGAAAACTGACATCTGTGTAGAAAAGGACAGCTGGACAATAGTGTGGCATCGTCACACTTGAAACCAACGCTGTTGTGCGACACGTAATGCCTCTAATTATGAAACTCTTAAATGTCATGTAAATATCCCACACTAGGGTGGCTTTGAGTGTTTGGTTGGATCATAAACACTTCACCCATACAGGAGGGGGTGGGGGATTTTTTAGGTGTTATGATGACTATCATCAAAACATTGTACATCTTGTATAGATATTTATAGCTAATATGGAGCATAATAACATTTAGTCAACGGAATTGATTGTATAATCATTGCAATTGAAGCAATTTAGGTAAAATGAAGTGGAACTGTTTGTTAAATATTAAGTAGTGGCACTTTAAGAACGTGGCACACTTTCTTACCTGCGCCACTGACGTGGTTTTCCCAGGGTTTTCTTTTGTCTTTTTGTTAGCAGCATAAGTTAAAAAGAATGGATTTGGAAAAAAAACAATTCCTCTTATCTACTACAAAGTGGAACACACTTCACTTCCTGCTTCCTCTTTCGCTCCACGCCCCCACGTTGCAGAGAATTCTGGGAGATGCTTATTTTCAGACTCGCCAAAGCAAAAGAACCAGAAAAAACTACTGTCCGATTTCGTTTGATACAGTCAGGCATAACGGAATTATTGAGAAGATTTTGAAACCGTAATACAGGGCTCGAATTTAACCACGGCAACGGCGTGGTTAAAAAATTGACCAGCATCTGCGGCAAGAACATACTTTGACTGCCCTTGACTTTTTACTTGTTAATGGACTAGGGATGTAACAATAAACGATATAATGATCATTCGCAATAAAATTCCAGACAGTTAGTAATACCGTCTATTTTTTTAATTACTGAAAAACCGTCATTTATGAATGCATTTTAGGCAACACAAAGTCAGGCGCATGCGCACTAGCGTCGTTTGGCTTGATAATCACGGCGGACTAACTACACAGACTTTGCTCCAGAGATTTCCCCTCGGAGTACACTGAGCCAAGCGCTTGGTTTAACGAAATTTTCCCTCACTTCCCGGCGTGCGTTTAAGAGCACACTGCTGTTAAATGGAGACAAGTGTGGACAATTTTGGAGACAGACGCACTTGTCCCCACACTAAAACTATACAGCGAAGGAGAAAAACTATTTGATGTTGCTTTTATTTTCTCAATACAGCGTCCTTCAGCTGCTCTGACTGAGAGTTAACGTGAGGAAACATGCAGCAGGCGATATGTTGTGAACGTTGTCACAACTTGTTTATAAAGTCTTTAGTTTGTTGACTGGGATGTTCACTCGCCCTTTATTTAACTGCAAACTGTATCAGTGTTCAAATAACATCAATACTAGCTCAAATGTTTTGTTATCGCAATCGAACTGAAAGCAGGCTGTGAAGATTGTGTATTCGATGTGAGAAGGGTCACTACTGGTTTTGTTGTTGTTGGCCAAACTGTAGTACTGAACCAGAAGGAGACGTTGGAGAAGAACAAAGCTTGTTTATTAGACTTCATCGTCATTAGCCAAACTGCTTTGTGTTTTATTTTGATATCAAAATGTAAACGCCATGTTTTTTTACATTACTTGTGTTTTTTTCATGTCACAAAGGTATTACTTCAAAAACCATCCATGTGACACTGCATTTTGTTAATGTTTTATTGTGTATAATTAATTCCTATACAACATATTTATGTTCAAACTCTTAGTGGATGTGTCCCGATACAGCATCTACATGTACATATAAATGTACATAACTGAATTTTTTTTTTTTTACAAAAATACCTCCCTCTATCAAAATGGAAAAATAGAGATAGAGGCATCATATAATGACAAAAAGCTGAAAAGTTGGTATTAAGTAATAAAAAAAAAGTATATTTGTCTTCAGATATATGGATAACGTTTATCTATATAGCCTTTTTATTACACATTACAAATTACATGATGGTATTACGTTCACACCCCAACACTGCCTACCTAACAATCATTAATCATAATTTCAATATTGATAACAATAATCTTAATTATTACTTAGGCCATAATTGGCAACGCTAGATCCCATACATGAACACTATTTTTACAAAAAGTGCAGTTACGACTTATGGCCATCAGGTGCCATCTTTCCAAAAAACACAAACACAGACACAGACACACACACATGCACGTGCACGCTTTAGAGCCCCTGCCTCGAAAGAAAATCATGTTTGCCTTGGTGCCATTCTAACTTGCCTTGGTGCCCTAAAATATGAGCCCTCCTTTAAGGCAACACTTGCCTTGACCTTAAAAAGTTTAAATTTGAGGCCTGGTAATACCACAGTATCTACAATATCGCTACATTCCTATTTTCCAACTAGCTGTGGGACGCTGAGCTACGTTGAAGTAAAAAACTCTGCTAAAGCACAACATTTCCAGGCTCCAATAATACACTAACTGGCATTGAAACAAGAGTTCAGAACAGTATGAGAGATTTCCACTCCCATTAAAAAATAAATTAACTTAATTGAGTGTTCACATTTAAATACATAAGCACAACAGTATCTAAATTTTTCTCTGTGTCTTGTCTGGTATCTAAATGTGAACAAAGACATACATATCTGGATGTGAAGGCAGGCCAATGAGTAGGGATGATGTTTGATAAGAAATTATCGAGTTCGAGCCTATTATCGAATCCTCTTATCGAACCGATTCCTTATCGATTCTCTTACCGAGTCCAGATAGGTTTGTGTATATGGAAAAAAACACAATATTTGGTTTTACAAAAGCTCACTTTTATTTTATAAGAAAAGAAAAAAAATAAATGAATAAATAAATATTGACTGCTACCCCCTTAAAAAAATAAAATAAATAAATATTGACTGTTGTTACCCAAAGTATATTAAGTGGGATTTTTCAGAAAAACAAATATATACAGTAACACAAAAACAACCTGTCTCTGTGATCAATATAGGTGTATAAATAATAATATAGTGTTACATAAAATCAGTCCCTTGGGCACAAAACTGAAAATAATACAGCTCTCCAAAATAAGAACCAACTCTTTTTCTTGACTATAGTGGTCTCGATAACGGGTACCGGTTCTCAAAAAGGGATTCGAGTCCGAGGACTCGGTTCTTTTCTTATCGAACAACCGGGAAAATCGGTTCCGAGTATCATCCCTACCAATGAGTTAAACTTCAAAGAACTAAAACTCCCGCTTAACAGGTGTAGTTGTTGGGATGCATAAAATAAAGAATGTTATGTTAGGTGATTAATTAAAAAATAATCAAAACCTACATTTAGAGCTTTTAACCAGCAAAAATTAGTTCAATTCCCCCCAGACCCTTTGTAATTCTCTCTACTAATGCAACAATTCATTAAAATACAGTACTGATCGTGAAGTTACATGACAGAAAGCCAGGTGTTGCAAAGCATGAAGGCTAGCAGACACCCAGCAGAAGAAAAAGTAACAGCCAAGTAACAATTTCCCATCCAGTCTGCCACACCGAAGCGCCATTGAGGTAAACTGAAACATCAAGCCAACAGTACAACGTGTGCAGCTTGCACCCACAAGGAATACCATTTTTGTTGTTTGGACACACTTTGGCTACAAAGAGGATGACGTTGACCAAAAAGTAGAGGAGCAGTTGAAATTGGAGTAATCTTAAAAACAAAGGCAAAAGGTTCAGTTAATTGTGATTTAATTTTTTTCCATACACACGAAGCCTTATAATGAGTTAAAACTTTGCCAGCTTGGAAAATCTCACTACTGGTATTTCCCCTTTGACCCAGTCTCTCTATATATATACCCATATATCCATCCATTTTCTGACGCTTGTCCCTTTCGGCGAGTGGGGGTTATCCCAACTGCACTCGGGCAGAAGGCAGGACAAGTCGCCACCTCATGTGGAAATGTTATATTTTCAAACAAGCAAACACACTTACCAAACAATGTTTTCTATTACTACTGCAGCCTGTTTAGGCAACATACAAATTGGGCTTTAAATGCACTTGCTACTGGTTGTTGGCAAGTACTGAAATCCATTGGGACTTATGAAGATTTTTGTCTTTTCTCACCTATAAAAATGTTGTTACAAAGTTGGATACTTGTTTTACACAATGTCAAAGCGTCAAATCGTGACGTTTGTGTATTTTGGCGTGAGCTCGATTGCAAATTTGGATGCCTCTGTTTGCTGGGTTTGCGGTCTGGCTACGTTGTGACATCACAGTGAGGTGGACGTACTTATTTGGACATTAGGTCAAGCACTCAGCCAGGCTACAGTGCACTTTTTTAAAATATAAATTATGATGCTTTTGGAAAGGTTGGGGCGTGGTTTCCTTTGCAATCTGGGAACGCCTTCAAAAACGACCATCTTGCAGACAGACTCCAAAAACATACAATGTGACACAATTTACACCAGCGCATATCCAGAACATATAACGTAGACTACCAGGAAGTGTTTTAAATTTAAATTAAAAATCATCATAGGTATCCTTTAATGTTACCAAACATAGTAACTACAAAGATAATCTTGCATTACAATGAATACAAAAGTTAGATTGTTCAAATTGTATTATTACTTTATATTAGTAGTATACAAGATTTATAGGTCAAACAAAGTGAAGGAAAATCAGCTACGCATTCTATGATTCTAAAGTTCTGCAAAGATGGCTAAGGCTAATAGGTTTATCAGCAAATGGATAACCACTCAGATTAGACCAACGGATTCCCTATTGTAGCTTCCTCCCTCAATTACTTAATTTGTGATAAAGTTGCTTTTCTTGATAGATATTCTCACCCTGTTTCTCATTTATTTGCTTTTGGTTCAAATCAAATTATCTGACTAATGTGCTTCTGTCCAGTGCTGTTAAAACTGATGTTTACTTCTGATGGAATAGTCCACCCATTTGCGCAGGTTTCCACATAAATTCCAAGCTTCTCATGGTGCTCACTGTTATATTTTCTGCCTCAAATGCTCAGGAGGTTACTGAGAAACCAGTCTTTACGTGCGAATACATCCAAGCTTTGCAGACCAGCGTGGCGTGACATCAAGTTCCCGAGGCTATGCTATTGATAAACAGAAGAATGTGACACATGGACCACAGACAGGAGTGTTTATGAGAGGATTAA
This sequence comes from Entelurus aequoreus, assembly GCF_033978785.1. Taxonomy (NCBI): domain Eukaryota; kingdom Metazoa; phylum Chordata; class Actinopteri; order Syngnathiformes; family Syngnathidae; genus Entelurus; species Entelurus aequoreus. Next base: position 39,724,839 of record NC_084732.1, on the reverse strand, counting down.
GATAACAACTAATCGCTGCCTTTACGACCATGAATGTTTTTAGACACAGTTAGCAATGATAAGAGTCTCTTACTTTAAGAAAAATGGATAAGCGCGTCTAAGAACTGAACTAGACAATGTCTGAGAAAGCATTACCGATAGTCCTTTAATACTTACAGATATCATGGATAAAAATATTTGTAAGCTTTAGCCCCTTCTTAAAAATCAGTTGGACATTTTATCTTTGGCTCACAAAGACAAACAAGCAGCTCATTGCCAAAATACAGTCACTGCTGTACCTTTGTAATTTGTGTAACAAAACATAATCACAACTATATAGGAACAGTCATAATAACTGGTTTATTGATTGTTTAGAATTATATGGTATGAATTGTTTATTAAAAGCGAGCTGAAGGCAAAACGGTGTACTACTAAGCTGCAACCAGCAGAGGTGCTGTTGCTTCACTAAACTAGTTTGCGATATACCATGTCAGCTATGGGATGATGAGCTGGAGAAGCACCAGATAGTTATTATTTTTGATTGTTTGGTTGAACAATAACAAACATTGTCAATCATAGTAATTATAATTATAGGTATTACGAATGGCTTTAACACCCAAATCCATCATTAAGAATGATTTGTTTGTGATTGTTGAGTAATTTAAAAATTTGGTCAAAATGATATGCACTACTTGGCTGCAGACAACAGAGGTGTTGTTGCTTCCCTTTTGGACTAGTTCACAATATAATGTACAACAGCATGTTAGCTATGGGAAGATGAACTACATTCACACAGACCTCTGCAATGACGGTTAGTATTTTACAGACCATTTTCAAGCCACTTTCTGACCGTCTCGTCAGGAAGCACCGTTTTGTGGAAAGTCTTATTTACGTGGCTCCACTTCGACTGTGTCTCCTCCCCGCCAACCATGTTGTAGTTTTTAGTACTTCCATATCGAGTCGACTGACAGATATAAGTTTAAACTATACGGTACTTTGTATTTGAAATGGAAAAAGCAAGTCTGTCCCACAACAAGAGGATAAGGAAAAATTAGGATCTTATTGACTAAAATGTTGGGATTACAACGACAAACTCGCGCAATGATCTACAGGTAAATTTCTACCATATAGGGCTATCCGCTGATGTCACAGGTGAGAAATCGTCACAAGTCAGAGCAAATTCCAAACAGCTAGTTTGGTGGAAGTATGGAGGAAGGCAAGATTATTTTTAAAATATCTCTGCAATGCCTCCATAGTTTGATTTAAAATTTTTGAGACTACCGTAATTTCCGGACTATAAGCCGCTACTTTTTCCCCTCGTTCTGGTCCCTGCGGCTTATACAACGGTGCGGCTTATATACGGCCTGTTCTTCTCCGACACCGACGAAGAGGATTTCGGTGGTTTTAGTACGCAGGAGGAAGACGATGACACAATGATTAAAGACTGACTTCATATACCGGTAGGCTGGTTATTTTGATAACGTACAGGCGAGCACTTTGTTTTACTTTGCACCGTTGTATTATTTGTACTCTGCACGAATGCTGTTCGCCATGTCAAAGATGTGAAAGTTTGATTGAATGATTGAAAGATTTATTGTTAATAAATGGGACGCTTTGCGTTCCCAAACAGTCATCTTTGTCCCGACAATCCCCTCTGTGATAGCAGGAACCCCTATATACTACGGTAATTACACATCAAAACCCTGCGGCTTATAGTCGGGTGCGGCTTATATATGGAGCAATCTGTATTTTCCCCTAAATTTAGCTGGTGCGGCTTATAGTCAGGTGCGGCTTATAGTCCGGAAATTACGGTAATGATGATTGCAAATACACAAAAGCAGGTACCACCAGGTAAAAAAAGTAGGTTTTGCAACAAGTCCCATTTAAGAAACCAGAACATTTAATATTACTTCTTCCAAAAAATATAGTGTGTGTATAGTTGTTTTATGTTTGTAATAAAACTTGCTTGAAATTTCAGAAGTACTTTTTGAGCACATTCAACAATACCATCCATCCATCCGTTTCCTACCGCTTGTCCCTTTTTGGGGTCGCGGGGGGTGCTGGTGCCTATCTCAGCTGCATTCGGGCGGAAGGCGGGGTACACACTGGACAAGTCGCCACCTCATCACAGGGCCATTCAACAATACCATGATAGTAATGATAACTGTGATAAGTTTGGTTAAAATAACAGTGATTTGAAATTGCATAACGTAACACACTTCCCGCTACCAAAAACAAAAGTTCTAAAATTGTTTTCAATTTAAAAACTAAATGATTACTTCTTCCTACATTTGACACAGTACACAAGCAGACATATCCACTATTATTCTGCAATTAAAGGGGAATTGCACTTCTGGGGGGGAATTTTGCCCATCATTCAGTACCCTTACGTAAGACAAGAAAACATGTTTTTCTTTTTTATGCATTCTAATTAGTAAATAAATGCAAGCAAAAGTCCGCTCACAGTGGAGAATATAGGAGTCTCTGTATTCTTCCTATAAAGCGCTTAAAAACATTTAAACACTTCCGTCAACATTTTATATACACCCTGTATATATACATGAAATGTCCACAAGGGAAATTGTTAACTGATTATTACACACTGCAGACTTTATGTGAGCCAACAAACAAACATCACTTACTGTACTATGTCTGCTCTCACTGAAATGTGACTGTTAGGATGTTGATATATTCCCGTTTAGATGACGAATGACTCATAATCATTGCGAAGAAAAAAGGGAGGTGGAAAGAAGCGTCTTTTTCGGGTCTTTTTTGCCATTTCCAGGTCTAAGTTGGCTGTCAAAGTTCTCAGTTTATGTCAACATAATTTTACTATCCAGGTGAGAGGCATGATTTATAATCCAGAATTTACTTTCACGAGCTACGAAGCGAGAAAGCAGCTCACCAGCTGATGTTATTAATACAGAACCATAAGGAAGTTACCTCTCTATGACAATGTGCAACCAAAAATAGGTCCTTAACGTTAGTGCTTATACAAACTATCACTATGGATACTTGGTAAATATTTAGGTAACGAAAAGTAAATGGAGTATTGTCGGCGCCTTTTGGATAGTTATTTTGGGGGTTTTATGTGGCGCAATGTCGTCATGACTCCCATTGACTTCATTGTAAGCTGACTTTAATTTACATTTATTTAAGCTACAAACCCGTTTCCATATGAATTGGGAAATTGTGTTAGATGTAAATATAAATGGAATACAGTGATTTGCAAATCATTTTCAACCCATTTTCAGTTGAATATGCTACAAAGACAACATATTTGATGTTCAAACTGATAAACTTTTTTTTTTTTGCAAATAATCATTAACTTTATAATTTTGATGCCAGCAACACGTGACAAACAAGTTGGGAAAGGTGGCAATAAATACTGATAAAGTTGAGGAATGCTCATCAAACACTTATTTGGAACATCCCATAGGTGAACATGCTAATTGGGAACAGGTGGGTGCTATGATTGGGTATAAAAGTAGATTCCATGAAATGCTCAGTCATTCACAAACAAGGATGGGGCGAGGGTCACCACTTTGTCAACAAATGCGTGAGCAAATTGTTGAACAGTTTAAGAAAAACCTTTCTCAACCAGCTATTGCAAGGAATTTAGGGATTTCACCATCTACGGTCTGTAATATCATCAAAGGGTTCAGAGAATCTGGAGAAATCACTGCACGTAAGCAGCTAAGCCCGTGACCTTCGATCCCTCAGGCTGTATTGCATCAACAAGCGACATCAGTGTGTAAAGGATATCACCACATGGGCTCAGGAACACTTCAGAAACCCACTGTCAGTAACTATAGTTGGTCGCTACATCTGTAAGTGCAAGTTAAAACTCTCCTATGCAAGGCGAAAACCGTTTATCAACAACACCCAGAAACGCCGTCGGCTTCGCTGGGCCTGAGCTCATCTAAGATGGACTGATACAAAGTGGAAAAGTGTTCTGTGGTCTTACGAGTCCACATTTCAAATTGTTTTTGGAAACTGTGGACGTTGTGTCCTCCGGACCGGATTATTATAGGCGCAAAGTTGAAAAACCAGCATCTGTTGATGGTATGGGGGTGTATTAGTGCCCAAGAAATGGGTAACTTACACATATGTGAAGGCGCCATTAATGCTTTTTTGGCCTCATGAATTGTTTTTTTTGTCATAAAGAAATACAATCATGTGTGCTTACGGACTGTATCCCTGCAGACTGTATTGATCTATATTGATATATAATGTAGATGTATAATGTTTTTTATGTTGATTTAATAAAAAATACAATATATATTTTTTAAATTTCTCGTGCGGCCTGGTACCAATCGATCCACGGACCGGTACCAGGCCGCGGCCCGGTGGTTGGGGACCACTACCTTATAGGGTCGCAGAATTAGGTACACTTATTCTGCAATACCCATCAAAAACTGTAGATAGAGCCATTTTGGATCTGATAAGGTGTACCTAATGCTGTGAACTATGAGGCGATGACAAAAACAAAGGATGCCAATGAGATTATGAGCAGTCACGTAGTTGCTTTTCCATCGGGACACTTAAAGGCAACATCTTGGAATTAAAAACTAGAGTTAGTAAGCAGATATATTCACAGCAACATAACAATGTGTGCACAATCCCAATAGTTCGCAGCGTTCAAAGATCTGCCGTGTTTGCGCTAACTTGCCCATAAACGTCTTAAGATGTTGACTTTAATTACAAGGCCATCAAAGGAGTGACATTGCTAATAAAAGCAGACTCACGGATCACAAGTAACGCGGTCCATATTCTCCACAGAGTAAAATGCGGTGTTCAAGCATGCTGTAGCAATGTTTACATGGACGCTTCCCCGTGACAACATGAAAATAAAACAATAGAAGAGTGTCTGAAGCACTCGCGTTAATCATTACTACCAACGTCACTGCCGCGTAAGCGTGGAAGAAATGTTCCAACAAGTAAAGCCTAGAATGGACCTACCAATACGATTTTGCCGTAACCAGTAAGAGCTAATATATCATTAAAACAAAACGCTAGCTAAGTTTGTTGATAAGTTATGACAATGTTACGTCACGGCTAAACTGTAAATAAGGCCCGGTATAGGATTGTGTCCCTCTCGACTTACCTTCACGTAAAGTCACTATAAATATAATCCAGCGCTTCTCTGAACATGTTATGGACTTATGAATCCATAGCATGCACAGTTCGCCTGCACTGCTGCCATCTTGTCCTAGACGACAGGAAGGGAGAGCTCCCCCTCGGTAAAGCCACCATCTCCCGCATTTTTAAACGTCAACTGGCTCCCGCATATGAACATCTACGGACACCAAGTCGTGTCCAGGTGAGAACTGGGCAGTTCTAATGTGTCTCCCTCCGATTTGGGTGGAGGTAGCCCATCTGGCAAAGGGTGGCCGTTACCCCCGTCTAGATGCTCGGCACCGCAGCCCTGCTAGCTTCCAACATGTCTGTCTGCGAGCGAATGTTTGTGAGCTGACGGCATTGAGCAGGCCAGATCAATCGACCACACATAACTCGATGGGGAACAACGCAAACCATTTAGTGTGAAAATACAACAAAGTATCCATTAGATTACATATCTACAAATAAAGTTACATTATACATAAAAAGTATAGTCATCCGATATAATGGGGATTTACGACCACAAAAAAGGATGGGTGATGACTCGGTAGTTTCCTTTTTTGGTCTAGTCCAATTTGTTGCACGGGCTCTAGGGTGGTTGTTATATATCTCCGCCTACTGGCAGAGAGGGGAACAACAGCACGGTGGGACAGGGGTTAGTGCATGTGCCTCACAATACGAAGGTCCTGGGTATAGTCCTGGGTTCGATCCTGCGCTCGGGATCTTTCTGTGTGGACTGCGTGGGTTCCCTCCGGGTACTCAGGCTTCCTCCCACCTCCAAAGACATGCACCTGGGGATCAATCAATCAATCAATCAATGTTTATTTATATAGCCCTAAATCACAAGTGTCTCAAAGGGCTGTACAAGCCACAACGACATCCTCGGTACAGAGCCCACATACGGGCAAGGAAAACTCACCCCAGTGGGACGTCAATGTGAATGACTATGAGAAACCTTGGAGAGGACCGCATATGTGGGTAACACCCCCCCCGCCCCCTCTAGGGGAGACCGAAAGCAATGGATGTCGAGTGGGTCTGACATAATATTGTGAAAGTCCAACACATCAGCGAAAGTCCAGTCCATGGTGGGGCCAGCAGGAACCATCCCGAGCGGAGACGGGTCAGCAGCGTAGAGATGTCCCCATCCGATGAACAGGCTAGTGGTCCACCCCGGGTTGGGAGCAGAGTAGAAAAGAAAATAAAATAAACGGCAGATCAACTGGTCTAAAAAGGGAGTCTATTTAAAGGCTAGAGTATACAAATGAGTTTTAAGATGAGACTTAAATGCTTCTACTGAGGTAGCATCTCTAACTTTTACCGGGAGGGCATTCCATAATATTGGAGCCCGAATAGAAAACGCTCTATAGCCCGCAGACTTTTTTTGGGCTCTGGGAATCACTAATAAGCCGGAGTTCTTTGAACGCAGATTTCTTGCCGGGACATATGGTACAATACAATCGGCAAGATAGGCAGGAGCTTGACCGTGTGTGGATAGGTTGATTGGCAACACTAAATTGGCCTTAGTGTGAATGTGAGTGTGAATGTTGTCTGTCTATCTGTGTTGGCCCCGTGATGAGGTGGCGACTTGTCCAGGCCTTCCGCCCGAATGCAGCTGAGATAGGCTCCAGCACCCCCCCGCGACCCCAAAAGGGAGAAGCGGTAGAAAATGGATGGATGGAAAATGTATTGCATTTCACGGGGGGATCACCAAAATGATTCCCGAGCGCGGCCACCGCTGCTGCTCACTGCTCCCCTCACCTCCCAGGGGGTGGAACAAGGGGATGGGTCAAATGCAGAGAGTCACCACACCTAGTGTGTGTGTGTGTGTGTGTGTGTGTGTGTGTGTGTGTGTGTGTGTGTGTGTGTGTGTGTGTGTGTGTGTGTGTGTGTGTGTGTGTGTGTGTGTGACAATCAGTGGTACTTTAACTTTTAACTTTAGAACTCAATCAATCAATCAATCAATCAATCAATGTTTATTTGTATAGCCCTAAATCACAAGTGTCTCAAAGGGCTGCACAAGCCACAACGACATCCTCGGTACAGAGCCCACATAAGTGCAAGGAAAAACTCACCCCAGTGGGATGTCGATGTGAATGACTATGAGAAACCTTCGAGAAGACCGCATATGTGGGTAATCCCCCCCTCTAGGGGAGACCGAAGGAGCAATGGATGTCGAGTGGGTCTGACATAATATTGTGAAAGTCCAGTCCATAGTGGATCCAACATATCAGCGAAAGTCCAGTCCATAGTGGGGCCAGCAGGAAACTGTCCCGAGCGGAGACGGGTCAGCAGCAATGTCCCCAACCGATGCACAGGCGAGCGGTCCACCCCGGGTCCCAACTCTGGACAGCCAGCACTTCATCCATGGCCACCGGACCTGTGTAACTCCCCCTCCACAAGGGAGAGGGGGGCAGAGGAGAAAACAAAAGAAACGGCAGATCAAGTCAGTTCTCTTCCTCTGATATTTGGGACGCATATTTGCATATGTGGGAGCCGAGGATGTCGTTGTGGTTTGTGCAGCCCTTTGAGACACTCGTAATTTAGGGCTATATAAATAAACTTTGATTGATTGATGATATTTTGAATGTTTTTATGACGTCCTAAGAAATATTTAATCACAGTTGTTCGGTACACAACTTCTTTCGTTTTTGTTATTAATCCTAACCACGTGCCACTTGAATCAAATACAAGAAAAAACAATGAACAAACACAAATGAATTATTCTATTGAGTATATTTGAAATGAAATAAGTACTGTTGTGGAATATAGTAGCTTGTGTTAACGTCTCGTTTTATTGTGAAGGATTAAAACCGGATGTGTCTTGTTTTTGCCACATGCGAAGCGGAAAAGACTTTGCTTTGCTCGCCATTTTGAAAATTCGGCTAGTCCCCGAGCGTTGGGCTCTTTGAGGGAAACGTGACGGCGTAGTTTGAAGATAATGCCTGTTACATAGCTTTAAAATTCACCACAACGTTTTCATTTAATGGTTAAACGTTTTAAAAGTTATTTAACCCCACCTTACTCTTCCAACCATGTCTACCGATGCAGCAGCCGACCAGGTAAAGTTAGCTAGCGTTGACAAGGGCCTTGCTCAAATGCTACCACTATTAGCTTGTGTTAGCTGTTATACTACATTGTGTTTATACAGTGTATATGTTGACATTAGTATATCATGGTTTACCACTGTATCGTCATAATGCTGCTAGGTTGGGATATATGTCACTGCAAACCCCTCCTTTTGCCGCGTTGACCAGCGAGTTGCTGCGTTGCCGCCAAGTCTTAGCGTCGTTAGGCTGACACGCTCCTTCCTTTACTCAAATATCAGCTATAACTAAATCCCTGTCATTTGTACGTGCATCACTATAATAATAAAATGCTTGCGAAGATGCAAAAGCTGTTGAGTGATATTAGTTAATAAATGAGCTCAATTCATCACAAAGGTGTCCACCCACGAACTGCATGGAAATGTGTAATTTTGTGCAACTTTAACAGCCACTTTTTCCTGCATAATACAATGTTATCAGTTGTATGTTAAGTGACCATTGCACAGCACATTTGATTATCATGCATTTTGTCATCCCCATGCAGGCAGCAGAGTATGTCCCGGAGAAGGTGAAGAAGGCAGAGAAGAAGTTGGAAGAAAACCCATATGACCTTGACGCATGGAGCATTCTGATTCGAGAAGCACAGGTTTAGTGACTCAAGAGTTGCATTAAGGGGGTAAAAATAATAATAATGGGTTCAAGGGTGGGGGTTGTTTATTGATTTGTTAAAAATACCAAATGCCCAATACATATTTTTAGCTCCTCACATTTGTGTGGATGAAATGCACTCTCCCTTTTTAGAACCAACCTATTGATAAAGCAAGGAAGACTTACGAGCGACTTGTCACACAGTTTCCAAGTTCCGGCAGATTCTGGAAACTATTCATTGAAGCTGAGGTTAATACTTTTTTCTCCCCTCTTTCTATTAAATGCATGACTGAGATTATTATTGCCTTAGATGATCAACAATGTGATTTTCACACAAATTATTTGTCTTGCATCTATGAGATTTGATTTGATGAGGGTTTAAGTTATCCCCTACCAAAGCATTTCATTATAAATAGGTAAATTGGTATTTTTGGAGGATTGTGTCTTTAAACGTTAAAAGGGGAAAGTTTATTTTTCTGTTCCTAGGATTTAAGAAGTATTTTTCTCGCCATATATTTTCAAGTGGGTTAAATGCATTTGTTGCATGTTTGGTTTGCAACAGTATTAAAACAATTTTAATGGTATTTGGAGTGCATTAGCCTTTTATTCACTTGTTGTGTCAATTTATTGCCTCCTGTGTCATTTCTTTTGTAATATTATGAACAAATACTCTTGCTTTTTGATGCCCACATTATACCAGAGACCTAAAATCCCCCTGAAGGGAGGGGAAAAGGACCACATTTTTGTTTTTTCGCCTTCTTTTGTAATGCAGTCAGCAACAGAGAACTAATCACCCCCTTTTTAAATTTAAACTCAGCATAAGAACCATGAAACAGTTTTTTACTTCAACTATAGTGTTGTTATGCTGTGGATACTGAAAACAAAACCAAACTCTCAGAAATGACCACCTTTCCAGGATCATCCAGTGGACTTCGAAGCAAGTAGCAGAAAGAACCTTTGGGGAAGGGCTAAGAAGAGTAAAGGAGAAATTTTTTATTTTATTTTTTTAAAGCGTGAGATTTGCTTGGCTATATGCAAAAAAGAAATATCGATCTAAATAAAGGTACTTATGAGGCGCTGGTTCTTGCAGCAGGGGTATGGAGATTACATTGTGCAATCATGCTGCTTTTCTCCTGCTATTAATGAAGCACATTTGCACAGTCAGCAGTCTTGTTTTAGCTCACATATTGGATGACATTTGTCAGGATTTGCTTAAAGGGTTTTGGTTGGTAGTAGACTGATAGATTCTAGTGTCAACAGACTTTTTATATACATACAGTACACGCCAAAAGTTTGGACACACCTCATTCAATGTGTTTTCTTTATTTTCATGACTATGAACATTGTAGATCGTCACTGAAGGCAGCAAAACTATGAATGGACACAAGTGAAGTTATGTACTTGACAAAAAATTGTGAAATAACTGAAAACACGTCTTATATTGCAGTTTCTTCAAAATAGCCACCCTTTGCTCTGATTACTTTTTCGCACACTCTTGGCATTAAGAGGTAGTCACCTGAAATGGTTTTCCCTTCACAGGTGTGCTTGAAGCTCACAGAGAGAATGCCAAGAGTGTGCAAAGCAGTAACCAGAGCAAAGGGTGGCTATTTTGAAGAAACTAAAATATAAAACATGTTTTCAGTCATTTCACCTTTTTTTTGTTAAGTACATAACTCCACGTGTTCATTCATAATTGTGATGCCTTCAGTGACAACCTACAATGTAAACAATCATGAAAATAAAGAAAACGCATTGAATGAGGAGAAGATGTGTCCAAACTTTTGGCCTGTACTGTACGTCTTGCTTAAGTCAAGTTGTGATTTGTCAGAATGTGTCAGAGCTATTTTGGGATCTGTCGGTGCAGTTAGATTTAAACCAACAGCCTTTGCGTAGCACCATGTTGTAATCTGCTGACCTCTGTCGTATGTTAGAATTGGATGTCAGTGTATAGAATGCTTCGGTCAGTCATAATTGGCCCTTTTCATGGTCAAGTGAGGTGAAAGACAGTACTTGTGCTGCACCTTCCAAATGGGTTAAGATGCCAAGCACTCTTAGTGCATGCATACCTCACCCAAGGCCCCACAATCTCCTTTTAGTCCATCAATCTGCTAGGTCTATATGTTATTGATCGATCTGGGCTGCGATGTTCTAACAAACTTTGAGCACCTAAGTGAAAATTATTTATCATAAGTAGACAGGTGATAATGGCAAGTCCAAATTTGACTTCTTGCACAATCAAATTGGTCCAGCACAACAGTTGTGTTAAGTATGCCTTTACAATTTACACTGTCAGAGGGGTATTCATATTTTAAATGTTTCCTACTATGATTGTCATTGGTAATTTAAATGTACCGTTCTAATATTTTAATTACTTAATTCAGCAAAATTAAATTCAACATGTTAGAAACACCTTTTAGTATGATACAAAGCAGTTGTACACAATACTGAACTTTAATATTTCTGTTAAGATTTCCAATCTGTAATTAGTACACAGTGAACATGTGACTTTAAATAAATGGCTTTTAACATTTAGGAAGACTACACACCCTTTGTAAAGAAAAGATGGGGCGTCTCTGCATCAGCGTCTGACATGTCAGTTTGATGTGACATTCACCCGTGTTTAAAAAGGGCATGACTCGTGAGATCACAACAGTTAATTGCGCAGGCTTCATGGCCAAAATTGAAGCACGTTAAGACAAAGTGACCACAATAGACCCATTTCATGCATCCATAATTAATACATTTGCATTTTCCTGTCGCTCTGTCCTTTGAGAACGTCTGTATTGTTATTGTGCAAAGCAGTGTAGAGTGCTTACGTCAGCAATAATGCCTGGTCTATTTTGTTGAGTCATATGCCATTTTTGTTTGTTTTTAGGTTGTGTAAGACCACACCTTTTAGGCGGGGTGGTAAAGCTCAGTTGTTTAAGGTATAAAAACTCACTAGTGCCCCCCGTGATGTACAGTGGTATTACAACAAAACATTGCTAGTTGGGCTGTTTGGAAAATATGCATAAAAATACACATAAAATAAACTTTTGACTTATCTAATGTGAGTCATGTTTTTTTCTATAGATTACATATGTGTAGGGCAAACACAGTTCTCCCTCAACCATGCATACCATATTGCAGTGTACCATATTGTACCATATTGCAGTGTAGTTTAATATTTTTCAAAGGCGTGACAGTTCTTGTCTTTCCATCCATTTTCTACCTCTTGTCCCTTTCGGGGTCGCGGCCCAACCAGCTCTGGTGTTACAACTATGTGTTCATGCAGATGCGTTTTAGTTAGTTCACAAAACAAACTATTGTGAATGCCACAACCACAAAATGCTGTCGACTTTACCATTGTGGAATACCTCAATATATATGGTTTTAAATAATCTATGGTTACTTGGTAGCACTACAATTGTGGCATCCTGCTGACCTGGAGTATTAACATCACAAAAACAACGGTCTGTCCTGATGGATGCTCCAACAACTCACATGTGAAAGATTATATTGGGTTTCTTTTGCATTGGAATATGATTCTACAGCAATTCATATGTTCTGTATAGATTTGTCATTAGTTTGAGGCACAATCTACCCCAAGTAATAATAAACCCTTTTTAACAAGTGGCTTGTCGTTCTTGTGTGAATTTCACTTTGTTGATCTGCAGGGTTTTGTGTGCATGAACGCATGTTTATTGGAAGCCCAGCATGGGGGTGGAATGACTTAAAATAACATTGCATTTACACTCTTTATTTGCAGGTCAAGGCTAAAAACTATGACAAGGTAGAAAAGGTGAGTAGAGTCCCTATAGGGGAGGTTTCTGATTAAGGTTATGGATTGTCCTCGGAAGAAATTGTCATTTGCTGCTACCCTGTTACTGACATTGTTATACGGCAACTTAAAAGTAATGTTATTACACAAACATTTTTATTTTTCAAGATTTTTTGAATGTTTATTTTTTCATTGTTCAGCGCCACTGACATGTTTTTCTTTTTGCAATTATGCAACATGCAAAAAAAATTATTGCATTTGGATCAAAGTACTCCAAATTATACTCTATTTCATAAAAGTGAGTACACTCCTCACATCTAAGCGACCATTGTATTACTGTATAATATAGAAAGGAGAACTGCATATACTTTAGAGTAATCTGTACAGTTTTAATAGCAGTATATATTTACTGACCACAAATAATTCCTCCACACATGATTGCTGTGTATAAACCGGTTTCTCCACCCTGCAGCTGTTCCAGAGATGCCTCATGAAAGTGTTGCACATCGACCTATGGAAGTGTTACCTCTCCTACGTGCGAGAGACCAAAGGAAAGTTGCCCACCTACAAGTAAGATGACTCCTGTAAATATTACTGATTAATATTGAATGGATTAAAAAAAAAAAAATCCCCTGTCCTCAGAGAGAAGATGGCTCAGGCATACGACTTTGCCCTGGATAAAATCGGCATGGAAATTATGTCGTATCAGGTTAATAAGATTATGTTCTATAACATACATTTCTGTTTACTGTGGTTTCCTAATGATTTTTGGTGTTTGTCACAGATTTGGGTGGATTACATCAATTTTCTCAAGGGAGTGTGAGTAATTTTGCCTCCAGTTGTAACTGCTTGTAGCATGTGATGCAGGTCTAATGTTGTTTTATGTTCTATTAGCGAGGCTGTGGGCTCATATGCAGAGAACCAGCGCATCACAGCAGTGCGGCGGGTTTACCAAAGGGGCTGCGTGAATCCCATGATAAACATAGAGCAGCTCTGGAGAGATTATAGCAAATACGAGGAGGTGAGATCTATTTCTTCAAGGTGCTAAGTTCTAAGTTATTCTTGAACAATTTTAAATGCTTCTCAAAGGTCCCTCAATAGTGTATTTGAAATGTTAAGACCAAGAGCCCCTAAACTAAGACCAGCGCCCACAATCCAGACGTCCCAAGTAAAAAAAAAAAAATTATATATGTATGTACATATACTGTATATATATATATATATATATATATATATATATATATATATATATATATATATATATATATATATATATATATGTAAATGTTTTTTAAATTTAGCTATATATAAATATATGGGTTTTTTTTTCTATCATTTTTTGAATGTCCGGTCCAGCCACACTAAAATCACTACTTACATGGTTTTTCTGTTCATTTTTATTATAAAGTCAAGGTTTGTTTATAAAGCACATAGTGTCCAAGTTGTGAAAAATGCAAATGCAAGGAAAACAAGACAGGACCTAAAATTGAACCTTAAGGCACTCCACAACCAAGAGGGACTTGTTTGGATGAAAATGACCCAAGTTTATCAGAAAAAGACTGCTCAGTTAAGTACGACTGTAACCAACTGCTTTTAAGTCCTACACTTGTCTCAAGCCCGGACAAAAGGATGTGGTCCACAGTGTCAAAAACTGCCGTCAAATCTACAAGCACAAGCATGGCTGAGCCACCAGAGTCTGTTACTGGAAACAAATCTAAAAAATTATACATGTGCGGTTATAAAACTTTCACACAGGGTGGCTCCTCTTGTTTGGGTTGACTCAGAGGTGATAAAGTGTGTATGAGCAACAAGGTTTTTCCCCTCATGACGTCAAAAAGGATGCCAGGGGGGAACTTGTGACCCCGGGGAACATGTTTTATCAGTATCGTGCTTCAAACATGCTTCTAAAAGCTGTGCACTACACAACATGCTCATTGGAGCCATTTATCTTGACTTATTCATTTTGATTAAAAAAAATCAACATAACTTGTTCCATTCATTTTTGTTTGTAGGTTAAAATGTTTTATATATTGTGCTCCTGAGTTAATGTCGCTGATCAATTTGAATGTATTATTATTTATTGACTTTACATAATTACATTTTTCAATATTAATGGTTCAAGTCATTAAAAAAAATGTTATAGTTTAAATGTTCATAGTTTTTTATTTTAGGCAAATTGGTGCAGTTTACATTTTTTCTTTTACAGTCTAAAAAACATTGTTAATAAAATGTTTCTTTGTTGTAAGTTGATCTACATTTCTTTTGTATTTTCTTTAATGCTACTAAGAATACAATGTTATGCAGAGGTGCACTTATAACAAATGTATAGACAAATTATATTTGTAGTCGTGGCGGTTAGTGTGTGGTGGTGTAAACTGTTTTCTGCTTGGGGGGTAACAGAAAATAATTGACAATCACTGTAATTATGCAAACATACATTCCCAAAAATCTTTTTGGCTTATGATTTTAAGAACAAGTAGTCATCAAATTGTACACTGTAAAATAACAATAGGTGCTACGATCAAAAAATGGTAGCTCAGCGGCAGAATTCAGCCGTTAAAAAGAAACAGTTGTACAGTTTTTCTATCTGCAGTAATACAGCGTAAAAACAACTGTAGATTTTATGGCAAAAAGAACAACTTAATTACCAGAATTTTACCAGAAAAAACATTGGTGTAGTTTTTTCCATTTACAGTAATGTACAAACAACGGGAACATTTCTGGTGTCTGAACTGCCAGGCTTTTACCGTTTTTTGTTTTTTTTACAGTGTAAGTTCAATAATATAATAATCTAATCAAGTGCATTGACAATTGTCCAATAATCTCATGAGGCAAATCCTACATTTATATTCATATATTATTCACTGATACAATTGGCCTTCTGAGGGCAGCCATCACTGTGATGTGGCCTTCAATGAAAACAAGTTTGACACCCCTGCAAAACAACAGAGTACGTTGAATGCTGACGGTTGGTTATTTCCCACATCAGGGTATCAATATACACTTGGCTAAAAAGATGATTGAGGATCGAAGCAGAGACTACATGAATGCTAGGAGAGTTGCCAAGGTAAGAAGCTTTGTAAAGACACTTCCCAAAATGAAACGTCAAGATGGTCTTGCTGAACCTGCTGGTGGCTCGCAGGAGTACGAGACTGTGATGAAGGGGCTGGACAGGAACGCCCCCTCGGTGCCGCCACAGAACTCTCCACAGGAATCCCAGCAAGTGGAAATGTGGAAGAAGTACATCCAGTGGGAGAAAAGTAACCCGCTGCGCACAGAAGACCAGACGCTTATCACAAAAAGAGGTATTGTTGTCTGTCTAAAAAGTCTGACTGCAGTTACCATCCACGGCTTTTGTATTGGAGCTATGAAACGTTGGACATCTGACCTTTTGTTTCAGTGATGTTTGCTTATGAGCAGTGTTTGCTGGTGCTGGGCCACCATCCTGACGTATGGTACGAGGCAGCTCAGTACCTGGAGCAGTCCAGCAAGTTGTTGGCAGAGAAAGGAGTATGACACAAACCTTCAATTATTATGCAAGAGCTCAAATACATATCACAGTGGTTCTCAAACTTTTTCCACCATGTACCGCCTCAGAAAAGAGTGGGCCCCCAAGTACCACCATAATGACCAACATTAAAATACAGTTGCAAAGTAGGCATAAGTAGTCATTAAAAACAAGGCAGAGGTTTTATTGAACAAGTATAGTTGATATTTTGGCCACTGTCACATTACACACAGTGTGAACAGTAACACTGTTTGAATATTTATTTAGTGATTCTTGGTCATACCGTTAAAATGAGTCCGCGTACCACAAGTGGTACATGTACCACAGTTCAAATAATCTCTTGACATGTCAGATCAAATACAACCAATGCATTTTAAACATAACAATGCTCACTTTTGATGTACTATATTTTAAAAGTATCAAAATACACTGTAATGTTTTTATTTTTACTCTAGTTTTAGTTTGCTGTCTCAATTTTTTCCCCTTGTTGATTATAAAAGAATCAATGAAACAATTTTAAATGTATGTTAAAATCATTCTTAATCTTCTGAACTGCCGTGTCCATTACATTGCTCTATTGAGCACAATAATGCTGCTCATGTTGGTGTGTCCAACCTTTCTCTCCCAAGGGCCGTGCATACTAACAATTGAAAAAATGCAAAGGCCACTTTGATACAATTTAGACGTTAAAATTTATTTGGAAAAAAAACTATTTAGATCAGAATATGCTTGGCTTTAAAAATACATGAGTCTATCTTTTGTGTTGTAGGTGTCAAAGAAAATCGTTTTTTTGCGTTATGTCGATTATACCTAATTAACACTGAATTTATTTCATTTTCAAAACATGTTGAGGGCCATTAAAAACTAACCGCACGCTGCACTTTGAAGAGCCCTAAAATAGAGATGGATTGGAACCACCACTGGTTGCAGCCAGGTAAGGCATTCTGTTCTTTCTTTATTTCTTTTAGTTTATTTCGAACATGAACACACTTACAGCATAATACATCACACAATTTCATATCATTTCACTTTACATCATGTCCAAAAAGAAGTAGGAAGAAGCAAAGCTTATTTAATCCTACCCATTTCCCACTTCAGAGCGTTTACAAATATATACATTCATTTACTGACTTTGTTATAGTAAATGAACCCTAATGGGTTAAAAAAAAACTGTAATGTGTAACAATTTCCTTTGACTAGTCAATATGTGTCCATTAGTACCTCAATTTACGGGCTTAATTGGCTAAGTGGTGAAGCTCTCAACTCAAAACACTTGTGTCAAATCGATTACCCATTGAATTGAGGTGAAATCAATTTAATCGGTGTTTGCCTCCCTAAAAACACCACCATTTTACCATGTACATGCCTTTTTAAAGGGAAAAAACATTTTAGATAAGAATCATTGTATAAAACAATACAATTCAACAGCGACTCTCAAACTGTGGTACAAAGGCGCCACCCAGGGTACGCCAAAAAAATCACATGATTTCAGTACAGTGTTTTATTTTTCTATATTTAAACACAGTGTTACTGTTAAACTGTGTGCAATGTTACAGTGACCAAAAATATTACATATACTTGCTAAAGAAAACATCTGCCTTGTTTTTAAATGAATACTTAGATCTACTAATCGAAAGAGGCTCATTAGGTGTTCAAAAAATTATGCAATTTTGTCATTCTTATAGCCCAGACCTGGGCAATTATTTTGACTCGGGGGAGCCAAATTTTGAGAAAAAAATGTGTCTGGGGGCCGGTATATCTAATTTTTAGGAACACTAATACAAAACCTCACAATAATGTCAGATTGAATGCTAAAAATGTTATGACAGACCGCCTTAAAAAACGGAATGGAATTTTAATTTTTTTTACTGAATGAGACACCCAGAATGTACCGTACATGAAAATAAAGAATGTGGGATTTACAATATTAACTATGAACGATAAAACACTGAATATTGACAACATATGAACTTCACACCTCCTCTCAATCGACATATTTTACAATCAAGCGAAACGCAATAAAAATGTAACAGTGAAATATGGACACGAAGGGTAAAAAAATAAACCCACATACAATCTGATACATCACTAAGCTTGAGAACTTTGCTGTAAAAATCTCCTTCCGCATCTGTCCCTGACACCCGCATTTCAGGCTGGCTACTCTGGAAACACTCTGTGGAAACGCTCCCTACCCACACTGCTTGGTGCCTCGTCTGAGCTGCTGTGACTTAGATTACCATAGTAACTAATTAGATTACTATAGTAACTAATTATATTACCATAGTTACTAGTATATCATGGAAAAGCACAGATTCCAATCATTGAAATACTTTGTATAGTTCAAGACTTACGGTCATTTTAAAAACATCACTGCACATCATAATGGCAGCTACCCTTTCCATCTTAAAGATCTAAAAAAATTATTTGGGAATGTCCGGCGGGCCGGATTGAAAAGCTTAACGGGCCGCATGTGGCCCCCGGGCCTTAATTTGCCCAGGTCTGTTATAGCCAGACCTGTGTGTTTATTTCCATACCTGACGGTTTCGGCCACAACTGTTGCCTTCCTCAGAGGTTGTCACGTGATGTTGCTGTGACGTGTCTGGTCAGCTGATTTAAACAGTTCTTGGCGCTGTCTTCATGCTTGTAGTAGCAGACTGACAGCGCCATCTGCAGTCCGACCTCTTCAGGACTGTGTCCTAGGTGTGGGAAAGTTGGTACGCCCCCTCGTACTGGTTCACAGTCTGGGCGGCGCGCTTCCGGATCTCAATGGCTTCTCTGATCCAACGATGGTATTTGTTGCTCTCAGACATGTGCGTTGTCCCAATCCATGAGTTGGTTCTCCCTCTTGCAGTCATCTGATATGGCAGACTTCAGTTGTTCCTGTTCTGCTTGTCGTCTGGTGGCTCGTGTGCATGCTTTTGATGTTTCCTTTTCACATTATTTACTATGCTCTTTCTTCCTGATGTTAAAGGCTCTGCCAGTTTCTCCAATGTATCTCATATATTACATTGCATTTGTGTACTTGGTCTATTTTATCCTTAGGGTGAACTAACAACTGTTGGAGTTTAGTGTGAGGTTTGACCGGAGTGTTGATGTTGTGATTGTTCATAGCCCGCTGCACCCTCTCTGTGACCCCCCGACGAATGGAAGTATGACCATGGCCCTGTTTTGTTTCTTATTACTTTTGTCTTTTGTTTCCTCTTGATGTTTTGTTTAGCTTGATTCCACCCTTTGTCTATGGCCCACTTTGGGTAGTTGCAAGTTCTTAGTGCTTTTGTAATGTGCTGTTCCTCCTCCTTTCTGTCTTGTTCCTGGGAGATGAGATTAGTGCGTTCACAAAGTGTTCTTACGACTGAGAGTTTGTAATTTATGGGGTGTTCCGATGTCCGAAGGAGGTATTGATCTGTGTGTGTGGGTTTCCGATGTATTAGAATTTTTATACTGCCATCCTCCAAATGTTTTATGTCCAGGTCCAGAAAGTTTTTTGTGCTGTCCTTTTCTTCTTCATAGGTGAATTGTATATTGTTTGTTTCATCCAGTGTGTTGAGGTGGTCTGTGAGATCCTGTGTACGTCCTATTTTTATTATTTCCAAGACGTCATCCACATACCTTTACCATAAGTAAAGGGCCGCAGTGTGCTGGTGCTGTTTGGAGGGCCTGGGCTTCAAGATCTTCCATGAAGAAGCCACTCATTATGGCCAACAATGAGTCCCCCAAGGCGGACTCCTCCTTCTGCCTGTAGATAGTACCCTAGTGCTGGAAGTACCGTATTTTTCGGAGTATAAGTCGCACCGGAGTATAAGTCGCACCTGCCGAAAATGCATAATAAAGAAGGAAAAAACATATATAAGTCGCACTGGAGTATAAGTCGCATTTTTGGGGGAAATTTATTTGGTAAAATCCAACAACAAGAATAGACATTTGAAAGGCAATTTAAAATAAATAAAGAATAGTGAACAATGGGCTGAATAAGTGTACTTTATATGACGCATTAATAACCAACTGAGAACGTGCCTGGTATGTTAACGTAACATATTATGGTAAGAGTCATTCAAATAACTATAACATATAGAACATGCTATACGTTTACCAAGCAATCTGTCACTCCTAATCGCTAAATCCGATGAAATCTTATACGTCTAGTCTCTTACGTGAATGAGCTAAATAATATTATTTGATATTTTACGGTAATGTGTTAATAATTTCACACATAAGTCGCACCTCCGGCCAAACTATGAAAAAAACTGTGATTTATAGTCCGAAAAATACGGTAGGTTGAAGTGGAGAAAAATTCCAACAGCCTTGTAATGTCTTCAGTGGTGAGCGCGGTCTGTTTGTGTAGCGCTTTGTCCTGTTTTAGACGTTTATGGACAATGTGGATGGTGATGGTTATTGGTGTTTTTGTAAATAAAGAAATTACATCATGTGAAACAAAAAGCATGCACACGAGCCACCAGATGACAAGCACAGCAAGAACAGCTGAAGTCTGCCATATCAGACCACTGCAAAAGGGAGAACCACCTCATGGATTGGGACAACACACGTCATCGGCACTGAGTGCAACAAATACCATCGTTGGATCAGAGAAGCCATCGAGACCCGGAAGCGCGCCGCCCAGATTGTGAACCGGGACGAGGGGGCGTACCAACTTTCCCATACCTGGGACACAGTCCTGAAGAAGTCGGACTGCAGATGGCGCTGTCAGTCTGCTACTACAAGCATGAAGACAGCGCCAAAAACTGTTTAAATCAGCTGACCAGACACGTCACAGCAACATCATGTGACAACCTCTGAGGAAGGCAACAGTTGTGGCCGAAACCGTCAGGTACGGAAATAAACACACAGGTCTGGCTATAAGAATAACAAAATGGCTTAGGCCTACTACGCTACTGTATTTTAATGTTGGTCATTAAGGTGGTATTTGAAGAGCCAGGTTTTTTTGGTACTTGGTGAATAAATAACTACAGTAGTTTTATGAAGTAATGTAATACAAATGTACTGCATTTACCTTGGCGGGTGGACTTGTACAGTATCTCCTTGATGCACTGGAGTTGCCAAGTTGGCGAAGAGCTCGGTCATGTTTTTTGTGATTTCTTTCTTTAATTCAATTAATTCCATCCACTTTTTCTAAGGCACTGTCCTTCACACTCACCTTCTTTCTTCCTATGGTTGGAATATCTAAAGTATGTTCTAGCTGTAAGCTATTGACAGCAAGTAAGGCCGGCTGTTTTGGTCGGATAGTATTGGGTATACTGTAACATTTACTTTGTCAACTAATGAGAGGAAATGCTGGTAACAAAAATTTGTGCTTGCAACTTAAATCATAACAATTAACAGAGAGAAAGCTCTTATCTCAAAACACTCTTAGGTTGAGTTACCACTGCATTTTAAAAATGATGAATTGCATAATATGTCCACATCTACAGCTCTTGGGCTCTCACTCGATTGTGCTAGTTGTATTTACTAAAGTGCTTTTATTGCTCACAGGACATGAATAACTCTAAGCTGTTCAGTGATGAGGCTGCTAACATCTATGAACGTGCAATCGGGACACTACTGAAGAAGAACATGCTTCTTTACTTCTCTTTTGCAGACTATGAAGAAGTAGGTCAAGCAAGTTGAAACAATTAGAGCATTCCAGTGGAGAATTAATTGGTGGTGTTTGCGTGACAGAGTCGTATGAAGCACGAGAAGGTTCACAGCATCTACAACAAACTGCTGGCTGTGGAGGACATCGACCCCACGCTGGTCTACATCCAGTACATGAAGTTCGCCA
Organism: Entelurus aequoreus; assembly: GCF_033978785.1. Classification (NCBI taxonomy): domain Eukaryota; kingdom Metazoa; phylum Chordata; class Actinopteri; order Syngnathiformes; family Syngnathidae; genus Entelurus; species Entelurus aequoreus. The sequence continues at coordinate 39,703,003 of NC_084732.1, read as the reverse complement.
GGAGGGCGGAGGGCATTAAATCAGGCCGCACTATCTTCAAAAAGGCCAGAGAGGATCTGCGCACACGCCACCACGTGTACGTCACCGCAGCACTGATGGAGTACTACTGTAGCAAGGTAAGGCACTTCTACTGTTACCTGCAAGGTGGCACCATCACTTAAACACATACTCGTGTTTTTATTTATTTATCCCAACAGGACAAATCTGTGGCTTTTAAGATTTTTGAGCTTGGTTTAAAGAAATATGGTGACATTCCAGAGTACATACTTGCATACATCGATTACCTTTCGCATCTCAATGGTAGGTTCTGTTCTCATTACATTTGACTAATGTGTGTTGTTTTGTTGTACTAAAAAAGAAACTTGATGTCGCCGCACTTTTGCTATGATAATCATATCACAAAGTCGCCGAAAGCTGTAATGTGTAGACAAATGCAAAAAAGTGGCACAGGATGTGGATTTACTCAACTGCAGAGAGGCCCAGGCATCAGAAGGGTTGGCCGTCATCTGAACAAAACATTTTCTTTCATTATTATTATTATACAAATCGTAAAATAAATGTTGAATATGAAAAACATATAAAATGAGAACAATTTAATATGTTTGTTTATTTGGAACATAGGAACAAGATTACACAATTATAAAGCGCATGTTTACAGTGTCACACAAAGTTCAACATTTCCAAAAAGGAGGAGGAAGAAGCAGAGTTTATTTAATCCTACCCCTTCTCCATGTCATTGCTGTTATTGATACTTTTGTTCACTTCCTGTATTACATCTGTAACATAAATATATACAGTGGGGAAGGGATACATATGGCCCCATTCCTGGGTGGATCTCGCATGAGAGGAAGTGGGGTGTCACTCATTTTACAATGCAGTCTGTTTAAAATAATAGACAGCTCCACTATACAAAGCAATTGACGCTGTGCTCAAAGTTGGAATTTCTATTAAACATATTTTAAGCTATTCAATACCCTACTGCCATCTGGTGGCTAAAGTAAATGGTGCACGCCCCAAATTTGTCACGTTTCATGTATCAGATAAACCAAAGGGGTCATATTAATCCCTTTTACTACTATACATACATAATAAATAATGCTAAACAAATACATATATATAAAAAGTTATTAACAATACATGTATAGTAGATTATTACTTGTTTTTAGGGTTCAATATTCTTTCTTATTGATTTATATAGTTATTATATTTGTAAAAGTGTAAAACTAAAATGCTAATAAAACATATCCCACAAATTAATTATGCTAAAAAATATTACAAGTGAAAGTAATACAAAACAAAAGGACTATAATAAGAAAATACCTTGTCAGGATACTAGACAGGCTGGAAAGAAGCAGACTTGATAGACGTAATCCAAAGGAGCATTGAGTGTAAACATGGTGAGACAACTGGAACAATAATGACTGCGACAATTTTTCACATCGCATTGAAAGGTTGCTGACAACATCCGAGTCCGCAACTTTTGGACTTTTTACAAGCTGCGGTAAGTGCTGCTGTTTTGGGTAGCAAATGTGATACGTTGGTGGTCAGTCATATTGTTTAGAGCTTCATGACATGTTTGAGGACGTAATTTATACTGTCATTTCAGCAGAGAGATGGTTTTCACATAGAACGTAAACAAGCCATCAATAAACGCAGTGAAACACTATCTGTAAAAATGTAACGTATTTCTACCTTCTTACTTCCCTGCAGAGGATAACAACACCAGAGTTCTGTTTGAACGTGTCCTCACCTCAACTAACCTCTCGCCGGAGAAGTCAGGGTACATAAAGTGTTTATACATACATACACACATTAATATATATATATATATACATGGTTGTCTCATATATCAGTCTTCTGTTGGTTTCCTTATCAGTGAGATCTGGTCTCGTTTTCTGGCCTTCGAGAGCAACATAGGAGACCTAGCCAGTATCTTAAAGGTGGAGCGGCGCCGGTTCGCCGCCTTCAAGGACGAATATGAAGGCAAAGAGACAGCCTTGCTGGTGGACAGATACAAGTTCATGGACTTGTACCCCTGCTCTGCCTGTGAACTCAAGGCTCTCGGGTACAAGGTGTGTACTTAATGAAATTTGTCAACGCGTTGTGCTTTGGAACACATTCATCAAAAATATGACTTTTAGGTGTATACCTGAAAGATGAGTTAATAAAGCTAAGATGCTAATGTTGACATGCCAACATATAGGATGTGTCAAGTACCAAAATATATGACTAAGGGTGTATATCTCCCTAAATAGCTTTTAAAAAAGCTAACTTTAGCATGCTAACAATAAGCATGTGTCAAGTACGAAAATATATGACAAAGGGTGTATACCTCCATAAAAAAAAAGTTTTTAAAAAGCTAACATCTATCCATTTTCTACCGCATGTCCTCTATCGGGGTCGTGGGTGGTGCTGGAGCCTATCCCAGCTGTACTAGGGTAGCATGCTAACAGTAAGCATGTGTCAAGTACCAAAATATAATGCTAAAGGTTATACCTGCAAAATTAGCCAAAAAAGCGAGCGTGCTAGCAATTGACTGACACTAGTAAGGAAGATTTTGACTTTAGAATGGTGGAGAAAAGTGGGAAGTGTGGAAGTTTGAAAAAGTCTCCACATTTCAAATTGGAAAATATATCTCAGAAAATGTGGAATTCCTGAAAAAGTACAAAAGAAAAAAGAATGGTAGCATGCGTGTCATGAATGAGCAGAACATTTTGAAAGTGGAATAATTATAATTAATAATACTATAATAATGACAATTAAAATACTTTATGCAAACACAAAAACAAAGTTAATAAAAAAAGTAAATGAACCGTCCTCATTTTCAGCTGCCCTTCCGACACACACACACAGTTTGAAATTACAAAACTCTTTAACAGCCAGGTTGCTCCAATAATTAACAATAACAAATACAATTCAATTCACCTTGTTGATTAATTTTCTTGGCATGCAGCAGAAGAAAGGGGGAAGAGGCAGTGTCGACAATGCTGTAGATACTACCTGAAGTTTTAAACCACACATCGCTTGTCCCTTGCTTTATTTGGATTTGTATTGAGATAGCTAGGAAAATGGTGTAAAAAGGCTAAAAACACATAAAAAAAAGCACACAAAGTACCACTGACTGAATAAGTACTGGAGATCAACCAGCCCGTCCACAGTGGATGTGCTGCCGGGCACAAAATGTCTGGCTGAAACATTGTACACAGAGACCAGTTTTGTACACCAAAGCATATTTCTATTGGGTCTGTGGAGATGTTCGTACAGTGAGGGGTTTGTAAATCAATGTTCCACTGTAATCATGACAAACCTGCTCAAGGTCTTATGGGTAATTGATAGCTGAGTCCTACCACAAAAGGTCCTGCAAACCAGGTTTTGACAAATGTCCACTGTTGTGCGGAGCGGGTACACGAAACAAAAACAAAATTAATGCGTCCAAACCGCGTGTGTTCTTGTGTGTTTGAAGGACGTGTCTCGTTCCAAACTGGCAGCGCTGCTTCCCGAGACAGTGGTGGCGCCATCCTTGCCCACGCGGAAGGACGACCTGGACAGAAAACCGGAGTACCCCAAACCGGACACCAATCAGATGATCCCCTTTCAGCCGCGCCACCTCGCCCGTGTGTACTCGTCACCTCGTTTCCAACCACAGCCGCCAAGATGCCCTTCTACTCACCTTTTTGGTGTGTCCACAGCTTCAGGCCTGCATCCTGTCTCTGGCGGAGTTTTCCCTGTCCCCCCTGTGGCCGTCATTCTGATGAAGCTGCTGCCCCCTCCTGGATGTTTCAATGTCAGTACAGCGACGAGCATAATGGTTGCTGCATGCTTGTGTGCGGATTCTAAAGCTCTTCCCTGCAGGGTCCCTTTGTTCAAGTGGATGAGCTCATAGAGACGTTCAAGAAATGCACACTTCCTGAAAGTAAGTCACATGACACCTCACTTTTTTTGTTTAATATCCCGAATGTAATAATCGACGTTTACCTCCGCCAAGCTGTCCAAGCTGCTGTCGAGCTCATCACAGGCCGACTCCCCGACGCCAGCGGGGAAGGCAACGGCGCTATGGAGAACCACGCCGCCGCCAAGTCCCTGAAGAGACCCAACGCCGACTCGGACGAAGAAGACGACAAAGGAGCGGTGGCACCGCCCGTCCACGACATCTACCGCGCTCGCCAGCAGAAGAGGATCCGATAAGGAAGAGCCTTACAAGAATGTACCAAGCGGCCAAAGGAGAGGATTATTTGTTGCGTTCACACACTTTACCTGAGTGTCCTTGTGTTTTTATGTTGAAAGACTGATCAAGATACTGTACAAAGTTTTTAAGTCATCAGCTGTGACACACAGCTCCGTTTTGGCCTTGTGATGTTCCAGTGGCGGCAAATATTTTTACATAACTGGATCCATCCAATGATTCCTTTCAATAAAAGTGTACAATAAGTCCAACGTGTGTTTCTCTTTTCTGTTGGAGCCTTCATATTCTGATTAAAAACTACAATGCTCTAAGTGTCCACTAGAGAGCAGTATTTGACATTTAGTAAAGTGAAAGCCATCAATCCATCCATTTTTTACTGCTTGTACCTTATGTCGCATTTTACTTAAAACATTTAAAAAAGAATACGGTTTATAAAATAGTACTACATTGTATTATCAAAAGTACTGTACATAGTATATAATACAGGATTATGAAATAATTGTAAAGCTTTAAAATCAAAGTAATCTAAGATTTACAATTTAAAACAACCAATTTTGTTTAGTTGAAAACATGTAAAACAAAACACAATTCAAAATGTATCTATTATAAGATCTTTTTACAGTGTCTTGTTCCATTTTAAACACTGTAAACTGTAACTTCAAAATCTAATTTGTTTAGGGGAAAATAAAAACCGTAGTCTGTTCCTGCTCCGATATCAGCAAAAAAAAATATCGGATATTGGTTTACATCTAAAATCTCTGATATGATCTCCGATACAAGCAGCTTTGCAAGTTTACTTGTGTAAAGCTGGACAGTCAGTTAACCTAAATGTCCTCCAATAAGCGCACAAGTTGATCTTTACATCCCGTAGCGGTAAAGTCCTATACTCTTACTGCAACTGGTTGCCGAATATAACTGAAGCTAGTTCAGACGTGTGCAGCTGCATGCTAATAATTGATGTCCAGAATTGTGTCCATGTTTAACACAAATATTTATTAACATACAGTCACGTAAATCAAACTCACTTTGTAACAAAAACGGAAAATAAACGGGAACAAACAAATCATAGCCTGGCACAGTCAAAAACTGTTGCGCCTCTACTCAGCAACACCTGAGCGAGATCCCATCCCCTCCCTAAGTAGACTGGCACTTGGCCTTGAGCCAACCCCTTTAGTGACGTCATGAATTTGACGGACACAAAGAGTAAATGGCTCTAACACACCAGCCCCTAATTGCTACTGGCGTCACGAACAGAGCAATTTAATTACAAATAAATAAAATAAAAGTAGAGCCATCCCACACAGCAAAAACACTCCGCGGCGGATCCCCCGCGGAGGTATCGCGCTTTCCGGAACGGAACCGCGAAACGGAACCGCATCGGCGTCCACTTCCTCTCAGGAACGTATCCGCCACGGCGGCGGGTCGCGGATCCGCCGTGGCGGCGCGCTGAATCCGCTCCGCACCCAAGATCAAAGCCTAACCTCCCGCCGCGGACCAGCAACAGACTCATAAAAACCCTGGCTCATCTGGCCGTTTTGGACCCCTTTATCTTATTTTCAAAATCCCTTCTGTTCTTGCTGTAGGATAAAATAGGAAACTAAACAATTCACTAAGCCCTACTACAGCAATATAGGCTTACATATGCATTGCCTTGTACTTTTAAACTAACAATATTGTCAATAAGCAGAAACAGAAAATGGTCAATTCACTCTATAAAGTAAATATATAATATATAAATATATATATAAAAAGTAAATATACGTATTTAATCTATTAGGCGACAACTTCAAGGAAACACTGCTCCATGCACAGCTAACATCAGAAAATGAATAACTGGTGAATGACAAGAAGTCCAATAAAAGGTTGTTTATTTATACATATACATCTCTATTCCTCCTGAGGAGGTGGAAGCGGGACTCGTCTCCTCGTTGCCCGATCCCCCGCCAAGTTGAACCATCTGATGGCGTGTTTGGTGACCTCAGCGTCCATGGCTGACCTTGTCAACACATTTTTACTCACAGCACCTGTAATCAAACAAGATTACAAGACAGATACGTTTATGTTTATGGTATGTAGCATCCAAAGCCAAGTATGCTTACACAATACAAAACATGTGATAGGTATTAAGGAGATTACATTTGAAAAAAAAACATGACACAAAGTTACTGGAGGTGGTTAAAATAAGGTGCGTAAACTATGAATTTGTGATCAGGGTATAGGTGTGCAAGACATCCAAAATGTTCAAACAATATCGTTATTTGGTTCCTTGATCAGAGTACTTGTTTGTCTCTGTTGGATGACGGCGGCGGGGGGCATAAATAAATATCCATAACCCAACTTTGGGAGGTTGACATTGTTTTCTTATTATATTTGTACTATCATTCTATGTTTGTATTCGTGTAGGCCAGGGGTGTCCAAAGTGCGGCCCGGGGGCCATTTGCGGCCTGCAGGTCATTTTTTAACGGCCCCAGGGCACATTTTTAAAAAATACGATCGAAATAAATAAAAAACGTTAAAAGTGGTATTTAAAGAGCAAACAGGTGAAATGTAACAAGAAAATGTAGCAATGTTTACTCTAATCACACAAAGCTGCCATGTAGGCTGTTTCTTTCTTTAAAAAATAATAATGAATCAAAATCAATGTAATTATGAATTATTGACCTATTCAAGGCTTAAGAAGTTTACCTTCGTAATCAGCTGGTCTTGGTTGTGCTTAATAGTTTCCAGCAGGCTAAGGATGTGGATTACCTCAGGCGCTGTTGACAAACAGCAGTATAAAATTAACATGTTTCAGTGTTTATCCTCATTACTCATAATCCTGACATTAGTTAATGACAAAAATTATTGACAAAGTTTGAAGAAAATATGTGATTGCTTGTGAATTTGAATTTTTTTCCAAAATTTGTGGCACAGAATGACCATCCGGTGTTTGTCAGTTATTGCTCACCAGAGCAGGAAATGTTGTCGGCCATTCTTCCCCCTCGCCATGTTGGCCTGTAGGCCAGGCTGGATCCAGGCTCCTGGGTCTGCCACATGTTGAGGGCTGCTGGTGAGGGGGGTGGAGGGAGTCGAGGAGGGACTGCCGTTCCTAGTGAGGTGGGCATTGTGAGAGAGCCATCAGTTAACCACGACTGATAATACCCAAAGGGCCTATGTATTCACTAATATTTCAGAGATCAGTCCCTACCTTGTGTAACTCTCTGCATGTGGTGAAGGCATATGAATGCGTCCTTCCCCTTTGTGAGGTGCTAAGGGAGATAAATTGGTATTAAATGGTTGTGATCTGTTAACCATGGTTACTGGATGCTGAGATATTATTTCAGAGATCAGTCTTTACCTAGAAAGTTATCTCCAGTTGAGGAGTCGAGTTGACAAGTACTCATGACTCTTGCTGGCACTCGGCGAGACGGTGGAGCTGGGAGAAGGGATACAAGGAGAGGGGAATATCTTTAGCACTAAGAATGTTAACCATATCTTTTATATTAATGTGGTGGTTTCGTTTTTTTCGATGTTAAGAGATTATTCCTTACTCTGCCTGTGCAATTGGCTTGCCAACCCCAGAGATGTGAGGTCACTATTTGCCGGGTCTTCTTCGCTATCATCCGAGTCCCCGAGACGATGGCTGTTGGGTAACCATATCATTAGGATTATTGCAATACCAAAATTGCCAAATATACATATAGTACAAGCATCTCTGGTCTATTTTTGAATGCTACCGGAAATAACCTTCCTATTACTGTAGAAACATGACAAAAACAAGACAGAACACACTTACACTGGCTTCCTGTACCTTTTTTCTGGCAGCTCCTCGTTCTCTGCCTCAGATTGCAGGTCTGAGGTGTAGCAGCCCTTTCCATATTGTTGCATTATTTTTAATGGGTCTTTGTAGTTGTCTAAAATTGAATATGTTAAAATGAACATGAGTTTCAAATTAGCTGTAGAGCTGAACAGAATATTATTATTATTGATGATGATAAATCAGGTCTCTGTCTTACAAGAGACCTGGTCAGAACATAGACACAATAGGTTATTCCAAGCATAAAGAGAAGCAACTATGACGTTATTTTTAAGAAGATTATGAATTTGTATACCACAAGTTCGGACAACAGAAACGTCAAATCTTGGCCAGTTTGGCTCATGCTGCTCCTCATTTAAAGCGGCCCTTTCAATTCTGTCAGTGTTTTTATAGCTGGGCCAGAAAACCATCCTATCATCATACCATCCACTTGGGACAACCGCAATGTCCCTGTTCATTATAAATTTAATCAGATGAAAAGGCACTCTTAATGTAGAAAGAAAGAAAAGGGGTATTTATTCATCGTCAAAGGAACAACGTGGACAAAAGCATGCACATGTGTTAGTGTATACAAATAAGCAAGTAAGATGAGCTGAGATTTTACCTGAATGGTGCCCCAAGGTGGTAAGAACTATAAGAAAGGTAAAAGTACAGGTCATAATAGTCAGAACTTCAGCTCAATCGTAAAGTAGGGTTTGAAATTATGGGTGTAGTGTATACAGAGATCAGTCCCTACCTTGTGTAGCTCTCTGAATGTTTAATGCAGGTGCTGGTGAAGGTATATGAATGCATCCTTCCCCATGGTGAGGTGCTAAGGGAGATAAATTGGTATTAAATGGTTGTGATCTGTTAACCATGGTTACTGGATGCTGAGATATTATTTTGGAGATCAGTCTTTACCTAGAAAGTTATCTTCAGTTGAGGAGTCGAGTTGACAAGTACTCATGACTCTTGCTGGCACTCGGCGAGACGGTGGAGCTGGGAGAAGGGATACAAGGAGAGGGGAATATCTTTAGCACTAAGAATGTTAACCATATCTTTAATATTAATGTGGTGGTTTCGTTTTTTTCAATGTTAAGAGATTATTCCTTACTCTGCCTGTGCAATTGGCTTGCCAACCCCAGAGATGCGAGGTCACCATTTCCCGGGTCTTCTTCGCTATCATCCGAGTCCCCGAGACGATGGCTGTTGGGTAACCATATCATTAGGATTATTGCAATACCAAAATACATATCTGAGTTATTGTGTAGAAATATGGGGAAATAATTACAAAAGTACACTTCATTCATTAACGGTGTTACAAAAAAGATCAGTTAGAATAATATATAATGTTGGATATAGACAACACACAAATCCTTTATTTATTGAATTAAAGATACTGAAATTCCACGACATAGTGAATTTGCAAACAGCTAAAATTATAAACAAAGCAAACTTATAACCTGCTACCCAAGAATATACAACAATTATTCTCAAAAAAAGAGGAGAAAAATAATCTTAGAGAGAAATGTAATTTAAAACATTTGTACGCACGTACAACACTTAAGACCTTCAGTATATCAGTATGTGGAATTAAATTATGGAATGGATTAAGCAAAGCAATCAAACAATGTACTAATATGATCAATTATTTATGCTTACATGTGGAAATAATAATAATAGTAAATAAAATAATAATAAAAAAAGGTAAATAAAGCATACAATAGTCTCTAATAAATTAATTAAATAAAAAACAGCATATAAAATATATACATCAGCAAATAACAAAAATATAGATCAAGAAAAAGGATCCTTAATATGTGCAGCAATTTTTCCCACTCACATCACCTCATTTTATATTTTTTTCTACAATTAATTATGCCAAAAAACACATAATAGACATACCTTTTTTTTAAATGGAAACAAAAACAACAGGGCATCACACACAGCTAGTCCACAGTAAACAGGATCTCGAGCTCCACTAAAGAACAAAGAAAGAAATAATACACATTCATATTAATAGCAAAGAACGGCTGTTTCCACTCCGTTAACGTTACGTTGTTGACTAACGAAGTAACGTTAGCGACCTGGGCCTAAACAACACTGACAATAAAGTAATACGCTTTCGTTTCAATCAGTTGGAAGTATGTGGAATATCGTAGCATGTAATCTACACACATTCACAGCGTCTAACAAAAGATGGCCTAAGTTAACTGTATTGAACGTTACTCACGGCTTCACGCGGGAAACTTTCAAATTCTGGAGTCGGGGTCCCCCGGAACACAAAACACAGATAAAAGACAATTTTACAATAGCACGGCGAAAAAATGACCGTCGTTGTGTGGGTTTTTTGATGAATAACACTCTTTTCCACTTTTCTTCGCTCGGGCCTCACCTACCGCGTGCAGCCATTTCGAATTTTCTGGATACGTGACGTTAGACGCACGTTCCATGCAAAGCATTCTGGGAGGCGGCGCTGAAAATAAAATAGCCTTTTTTACAGAATATAAAGTTTTACTGCTAGTCCTAATATCAAACAACGTCATTACAATCATACATAAATGATGATGGAAACACAAAGGCCGATCTTTACTGCGAATGTAGCAATAAATCAATAAATCTATACTTACGTTTGTGTTCCAGCAAAGAAAGTCCAGAAATGATGATCTTGGCTCATGCGCGTACACGCTAGTAGGCGCATCCACGTCTGCGGGTGCAGACATTGGTCGGCTCAGCGCGCGTAGGCGGAGCCTATAACTCTAGGCGGCGCACGCCGGTTTAGTTTGTCGCGTCCGCGTATGCAAATCAGACACGAGTCCGCTCAGGATCAGTTGTCTGACCATACAATTTTCAGAGGCGGAGCTGTATCCTCTAGGCGGAGCCAAAACGAATGTGACAGTAACGCGGGTTGGGCGACTTGAAGGCGGATCCGTATAGGAGTCTTCTGCTGCGTGGTATAATACCAAAACAAACCCTCTTTCTTAGGTTTTCATTTTCCCTTTTGCAATAATGCAGTTATTTTACTCCATACCTTCACATAGAAGGCATATCTTTGTTACGGGTCTTTCTATTATGCTCGTTTTGGTTTGCAGACGAACTGACACAAGCATACTTGCCAACCCTCCCGTTTTTAGCGGGAGAATCCCGGTATTCAGCGCCTCTCCCGACAACCTCCCGGCAGAGATTTTCTCCCGACAAACTCCCGGTATTCAGCTGGAGCTGGAGGCCACGCCCCCTCCAGCTCAATGCGGACCTGAGACTGAGTGGGGACAGCCTGTTCTCACGTCCGCTTTCCCACAATATAAACAGCTTGCCTGCCCAATGACGTCATAACATCTAGGGCTTTTAGAGAGTAGAGTGCACAACTGCGCACACAACAAGGAGACTAAGCAGAAGAACGAGGAAATTACAGACATGGCGACGCCGTCGACGAGCAAGATGAAGAAATACGCTTGCAAGTTCCAAAACGAATGGAAATAAGAATTTCAGTTCATCCAGGACAGTTCGAAAGGGAAGGTGTATGTTGCCTGTAAATATGTAGAACAGACTTCTCCATTGAACACGGTGGCCGAAATGATATACTCATCATGAACGGAGAAGTTAAACAGGACAATACTGCCATCTAATGGATAGCCACCGGAACACTGAAATTCAAGTATTTCTTTTATGTAAATAAAATAAATAAATAAATATATATATATATATATATATATACATATATATATATATATATATATATATATACATATATATATAGCTAGAATTCACTGAAAGTCAAGTATTTCATACATATATATAAATATAAATGAAATACTCGAGTTGGTGAATTCTAGCTATAAATAACCACGCCTCCAACCACGCCCCCTCTTTTCCTTCTCCTCTTGTTGCTGCTGGAGAAGTGCTTGCTCCAAGGCTCTTTGTCTTTCCAGCTCTAGAGCTCTCTCTCTGACCAGAGCTTGCTCTCGCTCTTCCTGCTTTTTGGTCAAAGCATGTTCTCTCCTGCCTCTCCTTTTCCAAAGCAAGTTTCTTCTCCCACTGCAAAGCTTTTCTTGTTCCTCTTTTTCAATGCGGAAGCTTTGAGCCCACTCATAGGACGTTTGGGCTGAATGTGTTCCGCCAATGCTCTGGTTGATAAGCGGTTCCTCCAACCTGTTAACGATTGTGTGGTTAACAGTAACTGTGGGGTTCCCATTATGCTGGTTGTTGCATTGTATTGGCCCATTAATTACCCACCCCAGTAGGGTTCTGACAGCATAGGGTCCATCTCTGTGGCTGTTAATCACCTCCCATGGTTCCATTAACTTGGAGGCGTTGGTACCAATTAACAGGTCCACGTTGGCAGTTAGTCGAGGGATTTTGATGCCTTTGAGGTAAGGCCACTTATCTAGCTCTGCTTCACTGATCAGATTGTTGGTACCCACAGGCATCTGCCTTTGAGTGAACACATCAGGAAGCTCAAAAAACATACTGCCAGTAAGATTAGAGATTTTCAGGCCATTTACAACGCTGCTAGGGACCGCCTTACTGTGCCCCATGGTGCGCAAGTGGACTCTTGTTCTTCGGCCTTCTGTAGTCAGCCTGTTCAGTAGCTGTTCAGAACAGAAGGTCCCTGTGCTTCCTGGATCTAGGAAAGCATATGTCTTGACTATCTTGCTGCCCTTTGAGCACTTCACTTGAACAGGCAGGATAGGTAAAATCCCATAGGGGCGGCGTGGCGAAGTTGGTAGAGTGGCCGTGCCAGCAATCGGAGGGTTGCTGGTTACTGGGGTTCAATCCCCACCTTCTAACATCCTAGTCACGTCCGTTGTGTCCTTGGGCAAGACACTTCACCCTTGCTCCTGATGGGTGCTGGTTAGCACCTTGCATGGCAGCTCCCTCCATCAGTGTGTGAATGTGTGTGTGAATGGGTGAATGTGGAAATAGTGTCAAAGCGCTTTGAGTACCTTGAAGGTAGAAAAGCGCTATACAAGTATAACCCATTTATCATTTATTTATTTAATTTATCATAGTTGCCAGCCCCTGTATGACCACAAGTTGATGATGTAGTGCAAATCGTTGCTTCTATCTTTGGCGGATGGCTATTTTCTCCACTTTCCAGATGCCTCCTGTCAATATGTAGCACTGCGGGATGTGTCTTGTTGCAGTAAGAGCAAGTGATGCACCTGTCACAACTCTTGCTCAGGTGCCCTGTGCACAGGCAACCAAAACATAGGCCTTTTTCTTTTAAAAAGTTAAGCTTTTCCCTGTGCGCCTTCTTTCCCAGTATTGGACAGTGCTCCAATGCATGTCAACTTTTACAATAAAGACAGGGAATACAGTTTGTCTTGGAGAAGTAGATGCCTCTGTTCACAAACTTATTCAGGTGTGGATCCGATTTAGGTTCAGTGGCAACTGCCACCTGAGTTGCGAAACTGCTTCTTCTGAACTGTGATTTGCTTTGATGTATAGGCTTGGGTTTGGTTATTGTTTTATTTCGAGGAATGTCCTGAATGTCAACAAAGACAGGATCTGAAGCAATTCTGACCTGCTGTTCAATAAATTTCACAATGTCTATGAAACAAGCACGTCGTTTTTGTTGGTCAACAATGTCAGCTGTTTTTCCTCTCCACTGGTCCCTTAATTTGTAAGGAAGTTTTTGTATGACCATCTTCATGCTAGATGGCATATTGAGCTCATCCAAGTACTGCAGCTCTTCCATCGCATTGGAGCATTCTCGCAAGTAGAGTGCATAAGCTTGGAGATTTTTCACATCCTCAGACTTGATGTTTGGCCAAACCATGATTTTGTCCAGGTAGGCTGCTGTTATTTTTAAAGGATTTCCAAAGTGTTCCCTTAGTAGGCGTTTTGCTGTAGCATAGCCTCTCTCTGTAGGAATATGGAGGCAACTGCGCACCAAATCTCTCGACTGTCCTTTGGTAAACTGCTCCAGATAATATAAGCAGTCACCACAATCATTGGTTTTTGCCTCCACACAATGCTCAAATGCTTTTATAAAAGCCTGAAACTGCAATGGGTCACCTTCAAAAACCGGAATATGTCTGTGTGGAAGTAATTGGGAGGTTTGTGCTTGAACCAGGAGTGCCATCATTTAATTTTGCCTTTGTAATATAGTGTGGAATTCACCTGGTACTGTCTTATTGCCTTGAAATGATTGAGCTGCTTGAGGTAAATGTTGCCTTGATTGGTTTTCCACAGGATCCAAAGTTGATGAGCAAAGTGGTTGTTTGTTTGGTTGAGGGTGTGAATGAATCTTGTTTGGGGCATTCTTGGCTGTGTGAAGCTCTGAAGGAGCAGCTTTAACAGACTGCTGAAGTTGTTCTACAGGCTGTGCAGGCACTTTTCTCAGTTTTGTCCCTTGCCTATAATAGGACTCCATTCCATCAGACTTTTTGCTCCTGCCAGAAACACTGGCTTCATGGAGGACAGACAATTTAGCATTGTGGGCTGCTATTTGAGCATCCAACTACATTTGCTATTTTATGGCCTCTGCTTGTTCCTCCAATGCATGAATGTCTTTTAAAGCAATAGCACGGGCGATAAGTGCTGCCTTATCTGCCTCTGCTGTTATGCGAGCAGAAGAAGTGGAAGACCTTTTGCTTTTGTTTGAGGTTGTGGAATTAATGAGCTTTGATAAGACATTGGATTGAACATTTGAAATGCTGTCGTGGGGTTGTACACTTTCATTTTCAAAACCATCAACAGCAGAACCCTCATTTTCAACCTCATCATCATCATCATCATCATTGTGAGAATACATCAACCTGTCAACCTTGTCAATAAAACCATCAAAATTCAACATTTTTGCTTTGTACCATATCTCATGTTTAGTACACTCATCATCTGGCAACAGAGACAACAAAGTTTTGTGCACTGTTCTGGTTTCATGATAAAAACCCATAAACCTGCTAAATTCCTCCTTTAGCTCATGTGAACGTGTTTCGTCATTTAACACGGCAATGACCCCCTCTTTCAGCATTGAGAATCTTTGCAACTTTGATTTTCTTTCCCCCTGCAAACTTTCAATTTTGTGACCTAGAGCCGTGGGTGTAATTTTTATCACACGTTTTTTCCCTTCAACCCCTTGCTCAACATTGTCTCGTTCAGCCACATGGTCCTCCTGTGGCTGTTTATGTTCGCCAGCACACATTTGTGCTCTCTCCTCCTCCATTTGGAAAAGTCAAAGTTTTTCAACCCGCGCGCAAGTCAAGTCAAATAGTCACCAATGCATTGGATTGTTCAATATTTGTGTGCACACATTTTAACAATGGCCGTTTTGTTTTTGTGTATGTCGGTGCGCCGCTAAAACATACCACACAGGTGTAGGACTGGCACCACACAGGTGTAGGACTGGCACCACACAGGTGTAGGACTGGCACCACACAGGTGTAGGACTGGCACCACACAGGTGTAGGACTGGCACCACACAGGTGTAGGATTGGCACCACACAGGTGTAGGCAGCTGGCTAATAATTGATGTCCAGAATTGTGTCCATGTTTAACACAAATATTTATTAACATACAGTCACGTAAATCAAACTCACTTTGTAACAAAAACGGAAAATAAACGGGAACAAACAAATCATAGCCTGGCGCAGTCAAAAACTGTTGCGGCTCTACTCAGCAACACCTGAGCAAGATCCCAGCTCCTCCCTAAGTAGACTGGCACTTGGCCTTGAGCCAACCCCTTTAGTGACGTCATGAATTTGACGGACAGAAAGAGTAAATGGCTCTAACTGTCACGGCCAGGGCGCATTCCAATGCGTCCTCATCTGTGCCTCATGGCGAGCGCACCGCGGGCCACGCCCACATGCCTCTCTCATCCTTGCGCCCTGCTTGTCTCACCTTGGGACACGCCCACGGCCGCGGCGCACTTCCAGGGACGCGCCGTGCGCGCCTCCGCTCTGCAGCAGCCACCAGCTGCAATCATTCACTAACAATCGGCGCACCTGTCGGTAATGAGGACGCTGCCTTCATAAGCCTGCTGAACCGGCCACCAGGCGCCGGAATATAGTCTACTGTACAGTAAGCGATCATCTCCTGCTTTATGTATCTTGCTCTCTCAGTGTTTTCCCTTCCGTGTTTCATTGTCGTGTCATCCTACCGCAGACCTCCGTTCCCGTGTTTTGACGTTGCTGTGTGTCTCGTCATTCCTCGTCGTTCCCCTGCTTCTCGGACTGCCCCCTTGGATCTCGACCTCCCGCTTGGACACGGATTCCCCTCTTCCCCTGGACTTCCTCATCTCTCGTTCAACACTTGGTAACACACACTTCAGCTAACTACACACATAGCCTAACACCACATACACTGTTGGATCTAGTTCACACTCCACTCTATTGTTTATTTGTACAGTTTGATTATTATATATATACATATAGTTAATATATATAATAAATCATTGTTCACACTGCCATCTAGTGTCTGTCGCCGTCACCTCCCCTAGTAAACCATAACACTAACACATCTATCGATTTTCTACCGCCTGTCCCTTTCTGGGTCACGGGGGGTGCTGGAGCCTATCTCAGCTGCATTCGGTAGGCAGGGTACACCTGGACAAGTCACTGGGTTTGTGCAAGTATCAGCAAATCTAATTAATGCCACACATTTTGACCTACTGCAGATAGTATACGGTCAAAAGCTTACAAGTGTTGTATAGACGAATTGTAAACGTTAGACCATGATCATTTTGAAGAGTTAAAACATTTACATTAACTGCCACTCTCTGGTGAATTAGAATTGAATCAGAAGACTTTTTAAATCGGAGAATTAATTTGTATTTATTTGTATCTATTTATTTTTCTGTAGTGGTAGCAGTAGCTGCCATTTGCGGTGGCGTCGCGGCGAGTGCAGAAGTTGCTTTGTTGGTCACGCCAAAGAAATGTGGCATTGTAACTTAATGACACAGAAGAGTGTTGGCCCTTACTGTTTGCCTTCACATGACCATGTGTTGCTCACTCTTCCATTTGCCCGCACACAACTGGGGAAAAGGGTTTTTGTTTCCTCTGGTCCCTTTACATGAAACATGTTGCAAAAAGACTGGGAACTAATTTAACTTAGTTTTAAGTCCAGATTTAGAGCACTTGAGATGACGTTTTCAAATGCTAACTGTTTTTCTTAATTTGTACGTAACTGTATCTTCTGCTGCCTCTTGGTAAAGAGGATTTTTTTAATCTCAGTGGAACTTTCCTGGTTAAATAAAGGTCAAATAAAATTTAAAAAAATTGTTAACTACTGCCTGCCTTTATTCGCCGACTTGTGATTAGCTAATAGCATGTGTGATTTCCCAGCATTAAATATTTTTAATACCAAGAAGACGGCCCCCAGTCCCCAGCAATTCCAGAGCTCCAGACCAAGATGGCGGTTCGTTAAGGCAAGGAACAGGGGGTGCTAAGAATCCCTGGGTTCATACAGGCCATCATTGGGATCTGCAAGTGGCAATGTATAATGTGAGATCCCTAATTGGAGACGACAGATGAACAGAACTTGAAGAAGAATTAGATGGTATAGAATGGGATATTATAGGTCTCAGTGAAGTGAAGCGACAGGAGAACAATTAGATGAACTAAGCAGCGGGCATCAATTCTATCACATAGGAATGGAAAACCGAAGCCTAGCAGGTGTTGGTTTCATCATTAATAAGAAATGGACAAAGTATACAACAGAATTTAAAGGAATAAATGAAAGAATGGCCCAAATAACCATAAAACTGAACAGTAAATACAGCATTAAGGTCATTCAGGTGTATGCTCCAACATCAGTGCATGATGATGAAGAGGTTGACAAATTGTATGAGGAAGTGGAACAGGCTCTCAAATCATCAAAAACTCACTTTAACCTAGTAATAGGGGATTTCAATGCTAAAGTAGGAATCAAGCAAGATGGGGAGGAAGAAGTGATGGGAAACTTTGGACCAGGTCTCAGAAATGACAGAGGTGAAATGCTCATCGATTTTGCTTCCAGAAACAAACTCAAAATTATGAACACCTTCAAGAAGAAAATATCCAGAAGATGGACTTGGAGAAGCCCGGATGGTAAAACCAAGAATGAAATTGACTTTATCTTGACTAACAAGCCAAAGATAATTCAAGATGTTACCATATTCAACAAAGTAAACACTGGCAGTGACCACTGTATGGTTATGTGCAAAGTGAAGGTAGATACAAGATTAGAAAGAATGAAATTAATAGCAAAATACAGAAAGCCCGATATGATCAAATTGGAAGCCAGAAAGCATGAATTTCAACTAGAACTACAAAACCGCTTTCAAGGACTGGAAGTAGAAGATACCTCCGACCTTGACGAATGGAATGACAAATTCATTGACATAGTACACGAGAGCTCTATAAAAACAGCAGGGAAAGAAAAGAAAAAGCAAGAGTCCAAACTCTCAGATAGCACAAAGTGGCTAATGGAGAAAAGGAGGAATATGAAGAGAGATGGAGTTGGATTCCAGAATGTTGAATATACAGAAACATGTAAGACAATACGAAAAAAACTCCGACAAGACATAAGAAAATACAACACCCTTAAAATTCAAGAGACAATAGAAAACAATAGAAGTTTGAAGAAAACAAGGCAGAAACTTGCAAGTGGAAAGCAGAAAATAACATCATTACTTGATAAAAAGGGGACAGAAATCACAGATCAAGACATGATTTTGATGAGGATTAAAGAATTTTATGAAGAACTCTATCAAAGCAGTCAGTCAGTAGACCTTCAATTATCCATAGACTCAGAAGAAATTCCAGACATCACATATTGGGAGATGCAGCATGCAGTCAAAAACATGAAACGAGGGAAAGCACCAGGACCAGATAATATTTTAATTGACACAATTAAAGAGGGGGAGGATGTCATTGCTAAGGAGCTGGCGAAGTTATACACAGCTTGCTTACATCAGGGGAAAGTGCCAGAGACGTGCAAAGAAGCTAACATGATCATCCTTTTCAAGAAAGGGGACAAGAGGGACCTCAAGAACTACAGACCTATTAGCCTTCTTTCAAACATATACAAGTTGTTTACAAGAATCCTGACAAATCGAATGGAAAATACACTTAATAGCAACCAACCCAGAGAACAAGCAGGGTTTAGGAGTGGTTTTTCTACCATGGACCATATTCATACATTGAATCAGATCAAAGAAAAATGCCAAGAATACAACAAACCACTTTGTATGGCCTTCATAGACTACGAAAAGGCATTTGATTCGGTGGAGACACAGTCGGTTCTAAAAGCTCTGCAAGATCAAGGAATTCATCATAAGTACATTAACTTACTCAAGGACATCTACACAAACTGCACTACCACAGTTACGAAGCACAAACCAAGCGAGAAAATCCACATAAAGAAGGGTGTCCGACAAGACGATACAATGTCGCCTAAACTGTTTACAGCATATTTCGCTCTCTGGAGTGGGAGGATAAAGTAGTTGATATCAACGGAGACAAACTTAATCATCTGAGGTTTGCAGATGACATTGTTGTCTTGGGAGAGCAAATCAGTGAAGTGGAAGATATGCTTAAAGACCTTGCAAATGCCAGCAAATGTTGTGGATTGAAAATGAATATGAAGAAAACAAAAGTTATGGCAAATTCCATGGTACCTCATGGACCTGTGACTGTTAATGGAAATGAAATTGATGAAGTTAATGAATATATCTATCTGGGGCAGAGATTTAGCCTGAAAGAAAAGAGTCAAGAACAGGAGATAGGGAAGAGAATCAGATTGGGCTGGTGCCAACATGGAAAACTGAGCAACATCATGAGAGGAGAAATACCGTTCAGCCTAAAAAGAAAGGTCTTTAATCAATGCGTGTTACCAACCATGACATATGGAGCTGAAACCTGGGCATTGTCAAATAAAATGGAAAAGAAAATAGCAGCAGCACAACACAACATGGAAAGAAATATGCTCGGAATCACATATAAAGACAGAAAAACAAATGAATGGGTGAGAAAACAAACGCAAGTCCAAGACATTATGAAAACTATCAAATTAAGTAAGTGGAAGTGGGCTGGACATATCAGTAGAACAGATAATAGATGGACTTCCCTAATGACATCATGGAGACCCATGGATGGGAGCAGAAATAGAGGAAGACAAAGAGTGAGATGGCGAGATGAAATAGACAAATATTGGGGAACAGTGCAGTGGCAGGGAGCAGCTAGAGATCGTTCACTATGGCAGAAACATGCTGAGGCTTTCGTCCAGCAGTGGACTGACAACAGCTGATGATGAATACCTGTGGACATCTTATTTAATGTTCAGTAATGTCATTTAAGCATTAAATCCTTTAAATGCTTTTTTAATGACTTGCGGAAACCCTGTTCTTGTATTTTAGTCAAGTCAAGTCAAGGTATTTACAAAAAGTAAACAAGGTGGCCTGCAGACCACGAGGAGCGTGCAGCTACACAACAGCTAAGCACACAATAGCGCACAAGCTAGACATATGTAATATGTGCCCTTTATTGAACAATATTGCAATTTAAAACTTGACATTTGTCAATGTAGACAAATATCAAATTATTATAGTTGCCTTTTACTTACATATACAGTACAGGCCAAAAGTTTGGACAAATCTTCTCATTCAATGCGTTTTCTTTATTTTCATGACTATTTACATTGTAGATTGTTACTGAGTCTGTGTACCATGTCCTCCCAAGCCCCCTGCCAACCTGCACATCTGGGGCTTAGCAGACAAACTGTGCCAGAGGAGGGGCACCTTGGAGCACATCCTGAGCTGTTGCCCAAAGGCACTAGGGGAGGGGCGGTATCGCTGGCGCCACGACCAGTTTTAAAAGCCCTGGCGGATTCTATCTGCGCAGCGATACAAAACAGCAAGTCCCAGGCCGCCCCGAAGCAGTCAATCACCTTCATCAGAGCAGGACAGAAGGCAAGCCGCCAGCCCAACTTCTCAGGAGGGCTCCTGGCCACCGCTCGTGACTGGCAGCTCTATGTTGACCTGGGAAGGCAACTCAAGTTCCCGGCCAATATCGCTTCCACGTCACTCCGCCCAGACATGGTGTTAACATCGAAGTCAACCAAGCAAGTGGTGCTACTGGAGCTGACTGTCCCCTGGGAGGAGCGAATTGATGAAGCAAATGAGCGAAAGAGGGCCAAATACGCAGAGCTCACTGTAGAGTGTCGGAGTAACGGCTGGAGAGCCCGCTGTGAACCAGTCGAGATTGGGTGCAGAGGTTTTGCTGGTCACTCACTAGAGCGTGTGTTCAGATACCTTGGCATTAGAGGACTGCAGTCGAGAAAAGCCACCAAGAACATCCTAGAGGCCGCAGAAAAGGCCTCCCGGTGGCTGTGGATCCGTAGGGGGGATCCGTGGTGCGCTACTTGGACACAGGCCGGGGTCTGATCACCCCCGGCTGGGTCGCCCGGGCGAGAGTGTCTGATGATTAAAGACCCGAAACACCCTATGACCCCGGGTTTATCACTGATGACGTGTCCAAGCATCACCGTGAGGTGTATTCAAGTTCTACTGAAGGCATCGAAACTATGAATGAAACAACAAAAAAACAAAAAAGGTGAACATAACTTAAAAACATTTTGCACACTCTTGGCATTCTCTCGATGAGCTTCAAGAGGCAGTCAACTGAAATGGTTTTCACGTCACAGGTGCACCTTATCAGGGTTGATTAGTGTGTTTCTTGCTTTATCAATGGGGTTGGGACTATCCAAATTTTTGGCCTGTACTGTACAGTCTCCAAGGCAGAAAAGAAAGTATCCAGTAACAAACGTGTCCGCATCATTCAACTCACCGCGTCATGCGCTTATCTCAATGGATTATTATGGCCACTAGGTGTCAGCAAGAAACAATTACCACTCCACTTTAAAGAGAACATAAATCCATCCCAGACAGTTAATAATAAATAGATTTGGGAGTTTTTACATCTACCATTGTTCTCTGTTTGACTAATTCCACTGGATGAAACCTTTTGTCACATCCCACACTACAAAATGATGAAAGCATGTTTGATTTGTGCTGGTATCGTATCAGATCAACACTCAAGGCTCCAATATCGGTATTGTATCGGAACAGTTGTATTACTAAATGCATACAAACTATACTGACGTCATTAAGTCTTATTGACAATATTTATCCACTCTTCCATGCAAAGGATTCCCCTGTGTTTTTGCACCACAACTCAGTATTGCCATAAAATCTAATGCACATGTGATGAAATGTGTACAGAAACGATTTGTATGTGTCCTGACTGGTGGACTAAATAAAATATTTTAATTTTTTTTAACCTGCAAACAAGCGTGGGAACGCTTTAGTGGCCTCCTACTAACAAGGCAGCCATTCCCTACCTGCTCGGAGCCTTAAACAACATCCCTGACCACATGACTGAGCTGAAACTAAGCTTTTGGGGTTCCAATGCCCACAGGGAGGACATTCTTATGACTCCCTCCGACTGTTTACAAAACCGCAACATCCGACTTTCAAATTGGCGTCCGAAGGTTTTGTCAGACACAGCTGGTCTGCATCACATAGTTTATTGTTAACATAACATAACCATTGCAAAGGCACTGATATTACCTGTGGAGGAACATCATATGTCCATGTCCTGCATAAATATTTCACTTTTAAAAAAATGCCCTAAAATATCACATTTAAATCCGGATTTCTTCAGACTATTTACAGAAAGGCAATCCATACCTTCAAATGCACATCATTATATCACATTGTCACGTAGCACCACGTTCATGCGGGAGAACTTGTTGCCAAAATACTGCACAACAATGTCCGGGTGGCCTTTGTAAAATTGTCCAAGGAGGCGTTGCTTTTCTTTGGGAGGCAGGGTGGGATTCTCGTGGATCGTCTGCAGTAACGAGCGTAGTTCCTCGTTGGTGTCTTTTTCTTCATTAGTGTAAGCTTCCCCGCTCTGTCTGCTGCAATATGTGAGTCCTAAACACACATAGTCAGACAGTAAATATCGTCAATATTATTATTATTATTACAGTGTGAAATTTGCATACCTGTTATGACATCTGTTTCCTTGCCATTGGCAATGTTCTTTAATCTGTCGCTCACCATCTTGTGTAACGAAACAGGAACCTGGTGGCAGAAAATAAGACTGTATTTCACATTTGAGTCGTAAAACATGGACAAAATTCCCTTTTCTTTTCAAAATAACATATTATACTGTATATAAAACGATTTGATTGTTTAGCTTTAATAATCATTGGAGTGCATTAGAAAGCGGAAAGGAACACAGGTATTTTAAAGCTCACACAGAGGTACAACCCTTGGGGGGGAAAACGATGGAATCACCAGACTTGGAGGATGTTCATTCAGTTGTTTAATTTTGTACAAAAAAACAATAACACATAATACACATGACACAAAACTATAATCATTTTAAATGGAATCTTTGTGGCTTTAAGAAACAGTAAAATAAATCAAGAGAATAATCTGTGGTGGTCACTAACAGTTTCATTTTTAGATCAAGTAAAAAAAAAAGAAGACAAATAAAATATATATATACAGAATATACATATACACCTTCTCATTCAATGTGTATTCTTTATTTCCATGACTATTTACATTGTAGATTGTCACTGAAGGCATCAAAACTATGAATGAACACATGTGGAGTTATGTACTTAACAAAAAAAGGTGAAATGACTGAAAACATGTTTTATATTCTAGTTTCTTCAAAATAGCCACCTTTTGCTCCGATTACTGCTTTGCACACTCTTGGCATTCTCTTAATGAGCTTCAAGAGGTAGTCACCTGAAAGTGTTTTCACTTCACAGGTGTCATAGTTTTGATGCCTTCAGTGACAATCTACAATGTAAATAATCATGAAAATAAAGAAAATGCATTGAAATGAGAAGGTGTGTCCAAACCTTTGGCCTGTACTATGTGTACATTTTCTGCCGCTTATTCCCTTCAGGGTCGCGGGGGGCGCTGGAGCCTATCTCAGCTACAATCGGGCGGAAGGCAGTGTACACTCTGGACAAGTCGCAACCTCATCGCAGGGCCAACACAGATAGACAGACAACATTCACACTCACATTCACACACTAGGGCCAATTTAGTGTTGCCAATCAATCTATCCCCAGGTGCATGTCTTTGGAGGTGGGAGGAAGCCGGAGTACCCGGAGGGAAGCCACGCAGTCACGGGGAGAACATGCAAACTCCACACAGAAAGATCCCGAGCCCGGGATTGAACTCAGGACTACTCAGGACCTTCGTATTGTGAGGCAGACGCACTAACCCCCTCTGCCACCGTGCTGCCATGTATATATATATGGAACCCCTGCAAAGTCACCCTATACATTTTCATTTCCAAAGCAAACACCTGCATCAGATTAAATATGTTCATTAGTCTGCAGTTAAAAAGGAAGGTTTACACCTTGGAGAGCTGTTGCACCAGGTGGATTGACATGAATCATGGCTCCAACACAATAGATGTCAATTGAAACCAAGGAGAGGATTATCAAACTTCTTATCATCATGCATTGTTGCAAAAAGTACAACTGGAATGTAATGTAATAGTTGGTGTCACTCGTCATCCATCCATCCATCCATCTTCTTCCGCTTATCAGAGGTCTGGTCGCGGGGGCAGCAGCCTAAGCAGAGAAGCCCAGACTTCCCTCTCCCCAGCCACTTCGTCCAGCTCTTCCCGGGGGATCCCGAGGCGTTCCCAGGCCAGCCGGGAGACATAGTCTTCCCAACGTGTCCTGGGTCTTCCCCGTGGCCTCCTACCGGTCGGACGTGCCCTAAACACCTCCCTAGGGAGGCGTTCGGGTGGCATCCTGACCAGATGCCCGAACCACCTCATCTGGCTCCTCTCGATGTGGAGGAGCAGCGGCTTTACTTTGAGTTCCCCCTGGATGGCAGAGCTTCTAAGGGAGAGCCCCGCCACCCGTCTTTTCGGTCATAACCCAAAGCTCATGACCATAGGTGAGGATGGGAACGTAGATCGACCGGTAAATTGAGAGCTTTGCCTTCCGGCTCAGCTCCTTCTTCACCACAACGGATCGATACAGCGTCCGCATTATTGAAGACGCCGCACCGATCCGCCTGTCGATCTCACGATCCAGTCTTCCCTCACTCGTGAACAAGACTCCAAGGTACTTGAACTCCTCCACTTGGGGCAGGGTCTCCTCCGCAACCCGGAGATGTCACTCCACCCTTTTCCAAGGCAAAAAAAAAATATATAGATAAATTCTGTATTTCTATATTTTATAGTTCCAAATACCTTTGACTTGAAAGGTTGTTTGTATTTGTGAAAACACTTGTCTTTAGAAATCGGTGTACACTACCGTTCAAAAGTTTGGGTTCACCCAAACAATTTTGTGGAATAGCCTTCATTTCTAAGAACAAGAATAGACTGTCGAGTTTCAGATTAAAGTTCTCTTTTTCTGGCCATTTTGAGCGTTTAATTGACCCCACAAATGTGATGCTCCAGAAACTCAATCTGCTCAAAGGAAGGTCAGTTTTGTAGCTTCGGTAACGAGCTAAACTGTTTTCAGATGTGTGAACATGATTGCACAAGGGTTTTCTAATTATCAATTAGCCTTCTGAGCCAATGAGCAAACACATTGTACCATTAGAACACTGGAGTGATAGTTTCTGGAAATGGGCCTCTATACACCTATGAAGATATTGCACCAAAAACCAGACATTTGCAGCTAAAATAGTCATTTACCACATTAGCAATGTATAGAGTGTATTTCTTTAAAGTTAAGACTAGTTTAAAGTAACCTCCTTTGAAAAGTACAGAGCTTTTCCTTCAAAAATAAGGACATTTCAATGTGACCCCAAACTTTTGAACGGTAGTGTATATGTTTTGTAAATGGATATTTCATTAAATATGAATATGTACTTGATTGCATGAAAACAAATGAAACAATGGACTTATTGCGCAACCCCGAAAGGGACAAGCGGTAGAAATGGATGGATGGATGGATGGACTTATTGTTATCCACAGGTAATTATGTGAAGATTGTAGTGGTCCGGTCCACTTGTCATTTACTTAGGTGGCCCCTGAAACAAAATGAGTTAGATTTTTTTTTTTTTTAGTATGTTTAATTTGAATATTTTTTTTAAATGATCTAAATAAACAAACATATAAAGCTGATCCAACATAAATGGTATATTTTTCCATTTAATCAACTCAATACAACTTCAGGACACTAGTGTATCAGGTGTAATCATGTTTTCGTTTTACCACTATTTAATACTATTTGGTCCCTTAAAAAACACTATAATTCCAAGGCGTTATTAGTACGGTAGTACATTACAATAATAAATATATCATTAGATGTGTTTAATAGTGTGCAAGTGTCCAATGTGTGTGTAGTCAGTGAAGACAGGATGGAAATATTAAAAAGGAGCACAAACAAAAGCGGTATTATTATTTTGCCTCCCACTGCATCTCTCTTACGTAACTTACTGCCTCCTTCCTGTTAGGAAGTTCTTTTTTTGTTGTTTTCTTATAGGCAGACAGATGCATCTGGTTTTATGGAACCTGTTTTAAGCAGCTCCTGATGTGGCTGCGGGGTTCAAACCCGCGTAAACAGCGTGTTATCATGGTCTGAAACAGCTCTCGCTGAGAGCGTGATGCTTATCGTGCTCTGACGCACACGCCGAAGACTCACTTTGAACAGGTCGCAGTGGTTGTCCATCATGAACAGAACCATTAGGTCCACTTTGCCCTTGGAGAGTCTCCTGCTGTAGACGATGGCGCTGGAGAACGACCTCTTCACTGCCATGCGGTTCTCGATCTGAGGAGAGCGCGTGTGGTTGGTCAACAACTCCGCCAATGAAGTTACAGTGGTGCCTCAACTTAAGAGCGTTTTGACATAAGAGCTGTCTTGTTATGCTTTAAGTTACGAGCAAAACTTTGAGTTACAAACATCCGCTGAACCCGGTAAGATCCGCCCTAGCCTTAGCTTGTAGCTGCTAGTCTGCTCCAGCCAAGAATGTTAAAATAATACCTCAAGGGAAGACATTTATCCATGAAAATAGGAAAAATCCGCTAATGGTGTGTTTGACGGAGAAGCAGCTTTTTGGAAGGAGAAACCGCAGAAGTCCACTCGCCAAGATAAATGCTGAACATTACCTATTACGTTACTTTGTAAAATGACTCTCGTTGTTAGTACTACATTATATTGTACAGTAATACCTCGTTTATCGCTGTTAATTGGTTCCAGACAAGGCCGCGATAAATGAATTATTTCATATATTATATAATATTTCATAGCTAGAACGCAAAAAAAACATTTTATGGCTTTCTAAATACCGTAAATTCCGAACTACAAGCCGCTACCTTTTTCCTACAATTTGAACCCTGCGGCTTATAAAACAGTGCGACTAATTTGTGGATTTTTTTCGCTGATGGCCATCATTCCAACATTAAAAATAAATAAAAAATAACACACTGAAAGGGTATTTTGTTGTTTGTACTATGGCGCCATCTTTTGGACGATTTCGCTCACTGCTGCAGTGTCCTTCCATTTAGTGCTTTCAACCGGAAGTAGAGTGCTGTTCAGTCTTCCAGTCGTCTATAGCGTTTCTACTCGTATGGATTCTTCATTCATCACATCAAGCAACATTTGTACATTTTACAATATAACTAAAACAATTGTTACTTACTAAACCGTCCCCGGTGTGATGTCGGTAGGAGTGTTTTCATGCATATTTGTACGTGCTATCATAATGTAATGACGCTAGCGTTAAAAATGTTAGCTAATACTAATGTTAATGATAATGTTATTAGCATTAGCTAATATGTTAACACGTTTACGAGTGTCTGTATTAGTATTATTAACTTACAACAGCATTCTTTTTGTATTGTTTCAGTTTCACAAAATTTCAGTAAACTCACCAAAATGTCACTGTGGAGTTATTGAGTCTGTTTAGCTGATTGGAGCGCTAGCTTCCGCAGCTAGTGGGTTCATGACGATGACTTCTGTTTTGTTTGATCCTCCGTTTTACTGCCGTGTTACAGACATGGTTTGGAAACAATTAAGGTATGTAAATACACATTTACAGAATCCTTCTGAGTAAATAACTAATTTTACAACATATATATCTGCGGCTTATAATCTGGTGCGGCTAATATATGGGAAAACATAGCTTTTTCCTAAAAACAGTTTATATACCGGTGCGCTCTATAGTCTGGAAAACACAGTCAGTTTTTCAACATTATGAGAGCCCTCTAGACATGTAATAACACTCTTTAATCACCTTTACACTCTTTTCATCCAATATAGAAATGCTATCTGAGGCTGAGCCAATCAGTGGCCAGGATACTGAACAGCAAGCTTGATTGGTTTGGTCTCCTCGAGTGGCCAATACTACTGTAGTCTTGATATCTTTTGCTTATTCATCTATTTTATTGCGTGAAAATGCTTCATTTAGAGAAAATATCTTTTTAAAAATATATAACAGAATACCCTAAAAAAAATCAGCGACGTGGTGAAGCATTGGAATATTGGAAGTGCAATGTGGCAAAGGGACGCCACGTTGTTGTTTTTGATACAATATTTCTTATCCAAAAATCCGTTTTTCTTTGTAAAAGGCATGTTACATGTTAAAATTATACTGTTTTGGTGGGGGCCAGCATGGAATAAATTGATTTTGATTAATTTCAGTGGTTGAGGTACTGCTGTAATGTGGCTTTGCCGGTAATATATACACACACACACACACACACACACACACACACACACTCACTCACACACACACACACACACACACACACACACATTCTTGTATTTCTTGCCTTCTTGAAACCCCCGAAAAATGTCTACCTCTTTATGACCACCCTTTCTAGATATATAAAGATGAATAATTAATAATATATCAATCAATCAATCAATCAATGTTTATTTATATAGCCCTAAATCACAAGTGTCTCAAAGGGCTGTACAAGCCACAACGACATATACATACGATGCAATTATAAAAAAGCTTGTTGTGAAAAATGAGTTGGAATTTCACAAGAAAAACTTAGAATTTTGGCAGTATTATAATAAAAGTTGTAATTTTACTCAACGCAAGTCAACATTTTACAAGAAAAACTGAACATTTGTGCAATTCTCTTGATAAAAGTTCGAATTTTACTCAATAACAGTTGCAATTTCACAAGAAAAAGCTTAACATTTTGGCAATTTTATGAAATTAGTTGTAATTTTACTCGACAAAAGTCACAATTTTAAAACAATTTTTTTTAAATGTTGGCAATATTATAATAATAATCGGAATTGTACATGGCAAAATTATGACAAAAGTGATAATTTTACTCAAAAAATGTCACTATTTTACCAGAACAACAAAAAATTTGACAATATTGTGATAAAAATCAATATTTCATATGACAAATGTAGCCATTTTGCATTAAAAAGTAATGATTTTACATTAAAAAAGTAATAATTTTACATTTAAAAAAAATTATTTTACGAAAAAATATTGCAATATTACAGAAACAGAAATATGAGAAATATTTCCCAATTTTATAAGAAAAAAGTCGACACATTGTGAGAAAAAGACTGCTTTCAGTAAAAAAAGTTTTGTTGTTGAATGTTTTGTTTGTAATTGGTTTTTAATCTTCATTATTTACTTGAAGTTATTACAGTATATCTTTATATACATATTTATTTAATTTTTTAAATACATTTTGGCCAAAGGGGGCGCATTTCAATTTCTTACACACACCTGTTAATCCATATGTTGGCAAGGAGGGGGAGCACTTCAAATTTTCACACACACTTGTTATTTCATATGTTGACCAGAGGGTGAGCACTTTTAAAACCGACACACCGTCAATTTGAAAAATCCCTCCTTTTTGGGATCACCCTCAATTTGATAAGATTTCACCACCAGGGGTGCAAATGAGACATTCTCTATTAGATGCAATGGTTTTCCGTATTGGGACCATGATTTATGTCCTAACTTGTTCACCGGTCCTCATATGGAAGCTACTTTTCCTTTTTGGTGTCTCAAGAAGGATAGGAATACAAGACCACACACACACACACACACACACACACACACACACACACACACACACACACACACACACACACACACACACACACACACACACGCACGCACGCACGCACACACACACACACACACACCTCTTTGTGCAGTTTGATGTCCTGCGTTCTGGCGGCGACAGCCATGAACCTCAGCAGCCGTCGGAGCTCCTCCATGCTGCGAGAGTCCTGCAGCTTCAGGCTGAGCTGCAAGGCCTCCAAAGCTTGCTCCAACTTACCGTTCACTAACAGCACATGAAACGATGATCAGTATGAGGCGACGGGGAAGAGACATCTTGTAACAAAGAGAAACACCACCTAGAATCTAGGTCCCAGATCTTCTCACCTAGAAGCTCCGAGATGCCCGAATGGATGTCCAACACGTGGTTGCTAAGCAGAGGCGGCTGGTCGGCTCGAGCGTAATGCTGAGCCAGCACGTCGTAGAGCAGCCTCTTAGACCGCACCAGGTCGCCGGCGCGGCCGGCCAAACCTCGACTGACCTGGACCACTTGTTCATCAGGGAGAAACTCCAGACAGTCCACCGCCCCAGACATCCACTCATCTTCACTGAGGGACAGTTAGGAGGGAATTACCAACATGACGATGATTATACAAACATTGTATTGCTGACACTTCCTGTTTACACTTGGTGGGCAAACATTAAAAATGGTTCCTGTTATTTTTTTAGCCTCAGCTATGCCGATGCAGCGTATTTTCATGTCATTTATTTTCATCTGGTTGGGACATGAACTAATCATTAAAACCATGAAAGACAATGTTGGACTCGTTTGTGCATAGGGAAGTGTACCTTTGCATTTGAATCGATACGCTACCAATTCCTGGAACCTGGGAATCGATAATACATGTTTGGAGGGGGGCGTGGCCTGCGGGCCTGCCGCGGAACGGGGTGTGCAAGGACCGGCCTCAAAGACAGCGACAGGTGAGTGGATGGCCCAGGTGGACCTTATTATCTAATCACCTGCCGCCTTTGTTAGCAGCAGCCGGGACGAGACACGGGGATGGAGTTGGAGTTGGAGTGGGAGCCAGAGAGAGAGAGAAAATAAAACAGTGTTGTACCCCTGATCCGGGCTCTCGTGGCAATGTGTGGTGGTCCGAGGAACCCACTAGAGGGCAACCTCTACAACATGTTTATCATTTATTAATAAAATCTCATTTTTAATGTACCATTTAATTAAAAATGAGCTATTATGATAACTGTGCTGTCTTGTTTTCTTTTGACATTTCTGAGTCTCATTTGCAAGTATTATATAGTAGACTTTGCATGCAGTTGCAATTGGACACTAGATGACGGCGGTGTAAAGGCTACAATGTGTTGCCTAGCTACAAAGTAGTCTTTGCCACGAAGCTGAATGTGCCAGGCTAGCCTTATATTGTGCCCAAAAGATGTTTATACTGTACGTATTGTTCTTATTACAAACCAGCTGTTTTATTTTAACGTGCGTCTTAGTTTTCATCACCAAATTTGGAGGTGTTGAAATTGCCATGTAAAATCATTAATGCTAATCTATAGCATGTCTATGGCAAATACAATGTAAATTAGCATTGAGCCAGCACATTTTGGTGCAGCCTTATATTACGTCCGAGTGTTTTTTATGAGGCATTCTTGCTTTGTTGGCATTCAAAATTGCAACATTACCTAGTGTTATGCCAAATAATCACTTGATTAAAGTAGTGCTTTATTTTCCAATATTCAAACACAGTGTTACTGTTCAAACTGAGCGTAATGTTACAGTGGCCAACAATATTAAATATATAAATATATATATATATGCTTTAATAAAACTTGTGCCTTGTTTTTTATAAAATATTTGGGTTTACTATGCTACTGTATTTCAATGTTGGTCAGTGCGGTGGCCAAGGTTTTTCTGAGGTGGTGCTTGGTGAAACAAGATGGAAAACTACTGAACTAGAGGCAGTCTGGCTCTGAGCGCTGCTTGAGTGATTGTTTCCCCGCCAAGTGTTTGAGCAGGTGTGGTAAGTTTGCAACCAGATGTGACGTCATGAGCAACAAAGGTATCGAAATAGGACAGCATTTTACGTGAATCGATACTCGGTAGTACCGATAGAATTTGGTTGGTACCTATGTATTATATATGAAATATTACATTTGTTTTTGCAGTTCCAAGCCAAATATTTTGCTGTCATCTATAAGTCAATGTCTACTGTTGCTTTAATGGTGTGAAGTTTAGATATTTTTTCAAATGATGATTCCCTGGTGTCCAGCAATGTTTAGTTCCAACAATACATAGTGATATTAAGATACTGTATATGGTTGCTATGGAATATGATACATTTAATCATCTAGTTTATTTTCACTATTTAACATTGCAGCACACATGCTACAAAAACACACACATTGTGAACATGCGGACGTTTTTGGTTTGTTCTAACAACTTTTTCCCCTCAATGATGGACTATCTTAGGAACTTTGAAATAACTTTAACCAAAATCCTTAATGGAACTTTTTCTACAGGCGTGAACAGAACATGTATGCAACATTTTCACTCTGATTTCACCTTACTTTTAGCTATAAATACACTTGTTTGTGCTTATTGCGGATTGCACCATGGCCTAGTGGCTAGCATGGAGTCAGTCAGGAGACCTGCGTTCAAATTTTTGTTTGGGCATCTCTGCGTGAAGTTTTCTCCGGGTACACCGGCTTCATGCCACAAACCAAAAATGTGCAATAATTGGAGACTCTAAATCAGGGGTGCCCAAACGTTTTGCCTCCAAGGGCCAAAGTAAAAATGTGCCAATGGTCCGGGGGCCAAACAGTGATTTTCACCATGCAACAGCACCACAAGTGAGGAATTAAGCCTAATACCACCAATAATTATAAGGTAGTATAGATTGTCACAGAGTCGTGTGCCTAATTCAGTTAGCATACAACTCTGCATCTTTTATGTACATTTTCAACCTCAAAACATTAAAAAAGGTTACCGTATTTTCCGGACCATAGGGCGCACTGGATTATAAGGCGCACTGCCGATGAATGGTCTATTTTCAATCTTTTTTCACACAAAAGACGCACCGGATTATAGGGCGCATTAAAGGAGTCAAATTATTTTATTTTTTTTGTAAATGTAAAACACTTCCTTGTGGTCTACATCAGTGGTCCCCAACCTTTTTGTAACTGCGGACCGGTCAACGCTTGAAAATGTGTCCCACGAACCGGGGAGGAGGTATGGTATTTTTTTATATATTTTTTTTGTCATAAAAAATACAATCATGTGTGCTTATGGACTGTATCCCTGCAGACTGTATTGATCTATATTGATATATAATGTAGGAACCAGAAATATTAATAACAGAAAGAAACAACCCTTTTGTGCGAATGAGTGTGAGTGAGTGTAAATGGGGGAGGGAGGTTTTTTGGGTTGGTGCACTAATTGTAAGTGTATCTTGTGTTTTTTATCTTGATTTAATTAAAAAAAAAAAAAAGTTTTTTTTTGTTTTGTTTGTTTTTGTTTTGAATTTCTTGTGCGGCCTAGTACCAATCGATCCACGGACCGGTACCAGTCCGCGGCCCGGTGGTTGGGGACCACTGGTCTACATAACATGAAATGGTGGTTCTTTCGTGAAAATGTTGCATAGATTATGTTTTACAGATCATCTTCAAGTCGCTTTCTGACAGTCGCTTTCGGATGCACCGTTTTGTGGGCGGTCTTATTTACGTGGCTCACCTTCGGAACTGTCTTCTCCCCGTCATATTTGTTGTAGCGGTGTAGCGTGCAAGGACGGGAGTGGAAGAAGAGTAAAAAAAGATGGAGCTAACTGTTTTAATGACATTCAGACTTTACTTAAATCAATAACGGGACAGCATCTCCTCATCCGGAAATAACAACAAAGGAAATGTGTCTCGTGAAAATCCGTCCGACCGAAACTCTAATAACTAAAGTTCCTTGGGTGAATAATGTAAACTCACTACGCTGGTATGTTTTAGCGCTTTCATGGCGAGTTTACTGACAGATATAAGTAAGAACTTTACACTACTTTATATTAGAAATGGCAACAGTGGAGGGTGAATGTCCCATAACAAGAAGATAGAGAAAAAGAAGAAGCTTATCGGACGCGCGCAATTTTTGAAGACTTATACAGATCCCAAATACAGATCAGCAGGTACCAGAAGGTAAAAAAAAGTTGCTTTTGCATAATATTGCGAAACAAAACGCCAGATAATATGTCTTACCTTAAACACACACACCATAATAATACTCGTATGTTTAATGCGCCCACAATCCTTCAAGCGGTGCGGCTTCATAGCTTACCAAAGTCGTACTAAAACATTTTGATAGATTTTTGAGCACCGTGTGTAATGTCCTATATTTTCAATGGAACATTTAAAATGTTGGTGTTGTTTACTTGAGACATATTGCCATCATAGTGCAGCCTACACTTATCTCTTATGTTTGACTGCCATCTACTGCTCACACTTATCATTACACCATGTACCAAATAAAATAGCTTCGAGGTGGGTAAGCTCAACCAAATGTATTCCTTACATTAGGCGAACCGGGTTATAAGGGGCACTGTCGAGTTTTGAGAAAAAAACAGGATTTTAATGCGCCTTATAGTCCGGAAAGTATGGTATTTCCTGCCGATTTTCGCTATTTTCAGGTGTTGCTCTAGAACCTCTTCTTCCTAGATATTTCATCCGATTGCTTATAAACTTTAACCAGACAGATTAGACATATGGAGGATGCTACATTTCAAAGCGTTTAGATTTTCATTGTAGGACGTGGGTGGAGCGTAGCGACCAAGACTACCCTTCTCTACAGAGCGTCAAAAAGTCACAACTTTACCGTGGAGCAGGGGTCCCAAATTTAAATGCAACTATTCAGACTGTAAAAAAAAAAAAAGAACAGATTTTACGATAAATAAAAACTGCCTGCTCAGTCACCAGAATTTTACCGTAAAATGTACGTTCATTTTTACACCAACTTACTGTAAATTGAAAAACTGTACTATGTTAACATTCTGGTGACTGAGCTGCCAGTTTTTTTTACCATAAAATCTATGGGCATTTTTTTACAGTGCATTAAAAAATGCAAATTGAAAAACGGCACCACTGTTATTTTTACGGTATAATTTTTGCAACTGAGCTGCCTTTTTTTGTCACCAAAATATTTTTTTTCACAGTGAAATACTACACATTGAAAAATAGTGCCTATAGCCATTTTTGCCGCCAAATTCTAGTGACTAAACTGCTCCTTTTTTACCATAAAATCTACGTTCCCTTTTTTTACTGTGCGTTACTGTAAATGGAAAAATGATACCATTGATGATTTTGCGGTAAATCTCTGGCAACTGAGCTGACAGGTTTTTACAGTAAAATTGACTGACTTGTTTACAGTGTAGCCTTGTGGAAATGTCATCAATGATGGTGCAGCTGCAAAGAGGTCAGTATGAATATGTATTACATTTGCTAGCCACCTTTCGAGGGGGCCAAACAAAAATGACACGACAAGCCAAATTTGGCCCGCGGGCCCCACGTTGGGAACCCCTGCTCTAAATTCTCAATAGGTATGCATGGAAGCGTGAAGGATTGTTGTCTATACGTGCCCTGTGATTGGCTGGCAAACAGTCTACGGCAGGGGCCCCCAAACTTTTTGACTCGGGGGCCGCATTGGGTTAAAAAAAATGTATATATATATATATATATATATATATATATATTCCGAGCGCGATGATGTCACGTTATCGATGGGAAAATGCATTTTTAGACAATATGATTTGCCTGAGTGGCTAGAAGACACAGAGAGTAACAAGCGGTAGAAAATGGATTAGAAAGGACAGATTTAAAAAAAATACATACCGTAATTTCCGGACTATAAGCCGCACCTGACTATAAGCCGCACCAGCTAAATTTAGGGGAAAATACAGATTGCTCCATATATAAGCCGCACCCGACTATAAGCCGCAGGGTTTTGATGTGTAATTAGCGTAGTATATAGGGGTTCCTGCTACCACGGAGGGGATTGTCGGGACAGAGATGACTGTTTGGGAACGCAAAGCGTCCCATTTATTAACAATAAATCTTTCAATCATTCAATCAAACTTTCACATCTTTGACAAGGCGAACAGCATTCGTGCAGAGTACAAATAATACAACGGTGCAAAGTAATACAAAGTGCTCGCCTGTACGTTATCAAAATAAGCAGCCTACCGGTATATGAAAAGTCAGTCTTTAATCATTGTGTCATCGTCTTCCTCCTGCGTACTAAAACCACCGAAATCCTCTTCGTCGGTGTCGGAGAAGAACAGGCCGTAAATAAGCCGCACCCTTGTATAAGCCGCAGGGACCAGAACGAGGGGAAAAAGTAGCGGCTTATAGTCCGGAAATTACGGTAGTAATTATTATTTTTATTTTCTTTAACTTGGGACTTCCCGCGGGCCAGATTTTGGACGTTGGCTGGCCGTAGTTTGGGGACCCCTGGTGTAGGGTGTACCCCGCCTCTCAACCAACATTGTCTTAATTTTAGCATGAATGATTACACGTTGTTTATTCCATCCATCCATTTTCTACCGCTTGTCCCTTTTGGGGTCGCGGGGGTTGCTGGAGCATATCTCAGCTGCATTCGGGCGGAAGGCGGGGTACACCCTGGACAAGTCGCCACCTCATCGCAGGGCCAACACAGATAGACAGACAACATTCACACTCACATTCACACACTAGGGCCAATTTAGTGTTGCCAATCAACCTATCCCCAGGTGCATGTCTTTGGAGGTGGGAGGAAGCCGGAGTACCCGCAGGGAACCCACGCAGTCAGGGGGAGAACATGCAAACTCACGTTGTTTATTTTAGTTCAAAAATGTTAAAATTTTAAAATCACTATTCAAATGGGATATTTTGCTTTTCCCCACATAAAACATCTTGTTTAAAGAGTCTGCAACATCCTGAGGATGCTTAATTTAGGAATGAAATACTTTTTTCTATCTTAAGATTCCTGCTAATTTCTAGATATACAACTTTTAATTTATGATGTCTTATCAAGTAAAAATAACTAGCTGCATGGACAGATCATTTCACAAGATTTTAGTATCTATTACTTAAAATCTAGTCTTTTTAGCCTATATTTTGTCAGCTCTTTTTCCCCCCTAATAATTGCATTGCTCACATAGTACTGAGGAGCCTCTATGGTTACCATCACAACCCCCCCCCCCCTATTAAACTTTGGACTAGGGAGAGTTATTCCACTGAGAGACACATTAAGATGGTAAATACAGTATATGAATATATATTTTTACAGGTGGTAAAGTAAATGGTTAAAACACTGCAACTTCTGTGTTTACATGCACTTACTGCGCCTCGCTGAAGGCCTTAAGAACCTCTCGGTCCAAGTAGCTGGACGTCAACATCAGGTCCGAGTTGCCGTCCACGGCGTACAAGGAAGAGCGCGACGCGTCCTTTCCCTGCAGCAAGTCCTCCAGCAGCGGGAGCTCGATGAGCTGCAGGAGCCTGCACACGGCCTGCTGACGCCACACCTCATGCACAACTGTGGGGGTCAAAGGACCACACAACACAGTGCATGTGTGACCTTTTGCACCATTTGTTGCTGTTGTTTTTTCGTCAGACAGCTACTTACGCTTCTGGGAGAGGCCCAGGTTGATCAACTGAGGGGTGATGGTCGTGTCCAGGTTGAGATTTCTCAGCATGTCTTCCACCATTTTGCCTCTTCTGACAGGTGAGTGAGTGGAGTAGCTGGGCACCTCTTGCCTGGAGGAATGTCACATTTCAAACAGGATTACTTTGCGTTGTTTGGATTGCGGTTATTTCATTAAAATCCGACAAAATACATCTTTTTAACTTGTTTATTTTCTGCTTTCACCCTACTCTTTCCAGTCGTCGTCCTATTAAAGCAGGGGTGTCAAACTCATTTTAGATGGGGGGGACACATGGAGAAAAATCTACTCCCAAGTGGGCCGGACTGGTAAAAATAAAGACAACTTCAGATTGTTTTCTTTGTTTAAA
Source organism: Entelurus aequoreus (assembly GCF_033978785.1). NCBI lineage: Eukaryota > Metazoa > Chordata > Actinopteri > Syngnathiformes > Syngnathidae > Entelurus > Entelurus aequoreus. Next base: position 39,665,047 of record NC_084732.1, on the reverse strand, counting down.
AATAGAACAAGGACATTCTGAAAATGTACAAATCATAATGTTGTTGGGGTTTTTTTTTACACTTACATGTTGCGGTTAATATTATTATATCTTTATTTGTTGTTATTTATACTTTCTGAATAAATTATATGATAATGTTCATCAGTCAACTCATTGGTGGTAATTTTCAATCTATCAGGATAACAGAATAATATCAAAATCAAATTACAGGATGTTATTTGATAGGGCTGTGAATATTTGGGTGTCCCACGATTCGATTCAATATCGATTCTTTGGGGCACGATTAGATTCAAGATATAAAAAAAAATTCAATTAAACACGATTCTCGATTCAAAATATGATTTCTTCCTGATTCAAAAGGATTCTCTATTCATTCAATACATAGGATTTCAGCAGGATCTACCCCAGTCTGCTGACATGCAAGCAGAGTAGTAGATTTTTGTAAAAAGCTTTTATAATTGTAAAGGACAATGTTTTATCAACTGATTGCAATAATGTTAATTTGTTTTAACTATTAAATTAACCAAAAATATGACTTATTTTATCTTTGTGAAAATATTGGACATAGTGTGTTGTCAAGCTTATGAGATGCGATGCAAGTGTAAGCCACTGTGACACTATTGTTCTTTTTTAAATTTTTTTTATAAATGTCTAATGATAATGTCAATGAGGGATTTTTAATCAGTGCTATGTTGAAATTGTAACTAATATTGATACTGTTGTTGATAATATTTATTTTTGTTTCACTACTTTTGGTTTGTTCTGTGTCGTGTTTGTGTCTCCTCTCAATTGTTCTGTTTATTGCAGTTCTGAGTGTTGCTGGGTCGGGTTTGGTTTTGGAATTCGATTGCATTGTTATGGTATTGCTGTGTATTGTTTTGTTGGATTGATTAATTAAAAAATAAATACAAATAAATAAATAAAAAAAATTTAAAAAAATGAATACATTTTTTATTCAGGCTCCAGCGACCCCCCGCGACCCCAAAAAGGGACAAGCGGTAGAAAATGGATGGATGGATAAATACATTTTAAAAAATTGATTTTTTAAAAATGAGAATCTATTCTGAATCGCACAATGTGAGAATCGTGATTCGAATTCGAATCGATTTTTTCCCACACCCCTATTATTTAAGTAGTTTGCTCATTTTCCTCGACTGATGTACTAACATCTTGTGGTTTATTTTTTTTTCCATATGTAGCATCATCTACAAAGAATTGCTATTGCGACATCTAGTGGACACATTTAGAAAAGCAGTTTCTTTCATTCAAAAATTTCGGCTCATATTTATACTTAGCAAACTCATCCCACAGGCCGGATAAAACCTGTTCGCGGGCCGTACGTTTGACACCCCTGTATTAAAGCCTAGTTTTGAAAGGTGGCCATGTTGGATGCAAGTTTGACTCTGGAAGTATTTATTAAGTAAAGTTAAAGTTAAAGTACCACTGATAGTCACACACACACTAGGTGTGGTGAAATTTGTCCTCTGCATTTGACCCATCCCCATGTTCACCCCCTGGGAGGTGAGGGGAGCAGTGAGCAGCTTTAGTGGCCGCGCCTGGGAATCATTTTTGGTGATTTAACCCCCAATTCCAACCCTTGATGCTGAGTGCCAAGCAGGGAGGTAAGGGGTCCCATTTCTACCTTTCACATAAAGGACTGTAGTTGTTCGCGTTCCTGTAGAGGCCTGGAGAGTCGTATCCGCTCTCTATGGTCCCAGTGGAGGTGGACTTGATGTTGCCCAGCGGTGACGAGCCGCCGGCGGGGTTCAGGAACCTGTACAAACTACAGCTGCTGTCCTCGAACGTGGCCCGCTTCTTTTCCTTGCCGAACACTTTGACGCCCACCGGCTCAAAGACCCTCGACTCCATCAGGGCCTGACACAAACGGACGGCCTTGCGGCGAGGGACCGCCTCGTCGCCGAAGAAGCGGTTCAAGGTGATGTGAGCCAACACGGCGTCCACGGCCTCCGAGCCCAGGAAGCAGTCGTGATAGGACTTGAGGTTGTGGCGCCGCCTCTTGACCTTCACGTGAGTGTGGAGATAGGAGATGATGCTGCTCCAGATTTGGGTGGCCCGGAACGGGTTACCAGCCATGCCTGGTTCTGATGGACGCGAGAGGACAAAAAACAGGAGGGTTACTTAAAACCATTGATCAGTGAAAAGCATGTCCCAGCTGGCACAGGACATGAAAACAACGTTGAGAACTTGTTGAATTAGAATCAGAATCAGAATCAGAATAGTTTTATTGCCATTGTTTGAGAGCAGGTTCACAAACTAGGAATTTTTCTTGGTGCAATCGTGCAACATAAAACACATATAACACATGTTTGGTAATAAAAAGAGCTGTAACTAATTAGGTCTTGACGTTGAGCGACTCAAACGTAACGTTGAAACAACATGCTTTTTGACGATGTTTCATCAACGCTGGGTTGTGACGTCGATTTGAGCATTGAAATGTGGTCATTTCCCCACCAACAACGTGGAGCCAACCATGGACATCAGCGCTGTCTCAATTTACAAAAACAACTTTTTTGCAACGTTGTTTCAAAGTCAGTTTTAATGGACATGGATGTATAATCAACGTTGTATCAATGTCTCGTGCCTCCTTTTTGTCCTAAAAACTCAACTTTTGTAGGACTTTCTTTCCACATATTATCTATTTATTTATTTTTTAATGTTATTACCTATGGAGTATATTGTGCATAATTTGAGAAGAGGAAGTGAACAAAAGTGTTGGCAACTGCTATGAAATGGAAAAGGGGTAGGATTCAATAAGCTCTGCTTCTTCCTACTTTTTTTATTTAAACATGTTAAGAGAAACTGGAAATTGTGATGTATCATGTTGTAATTGGATGCATGTTCGAAATAAACTCAAACTCAAAAACGGTTTTACATATTGGTGATTGATCAGATGGGAAAAAGCGTTTAAAGGAGAAACAATATTGATTTATTGATTGATTGAAACTTTTATTAGTAGATTGTACAGTACAGTACATATTCCGTACAATTGACCACTAAATGGTAACACCCCGATAAGTTTTTCAACTTGTTTAAGTCGGGGTCCACGTTAATCAATTCATCGTATGTGGTAACTTAGTTTAACGTTCAGGAGATTCAGCACATCAGTGTCATTTACATCACACAGCTGTTTCAGCATTTTCAACTGAGCGCTCATTTTCTGCGTGCAATAATAATATAATAATTAAAGGTAAAGTCCCCATTTAATGTGACGAAGCACATGTAACATGCCAATGAATAAATAACAGGGCGCTTCATATGCAATTTGACCATAAATGTATTCCTAGACCTTTCCTGCTATGTCACTTAAAATAATATAATGGCAAATTTTCCCCAAGGTTGTCACTGCCCTCCATGAAGGGCTGAGAATTTGTGTGCACTTCACGATTCCATTTAGAATCGATTCTCGCAATATATTATTTGGTATATAAATGATAATAAAACCTTTTCAAAACAGGTTACAAAAGCTCCTCTTGGCTGCTGATGTACGATGTATACATGCAGTGTTGGATTAAAAAATATACATTTTTAAAAGCGTATTTTTAAATAGTTGTTTACACAAATCACAGAATGTTAATTGATCTAATAAAAGAAAATAGAGTAACTCCAACTCCAACCCAATCCCAGCGTTACAATACTTAAGATAGAAATGTGCAAACATAATACTTGTTCAATACAATACAAAAAAAGGAAAACAAAAATGTATAAATGCAACAATATCAACAATAATATCAGTAATGGTTGTTTCATGTTTTTATTGTAAAAATGTATTCTTAAAAAAACATTTCCAAAAAATGTGTTTTTTTCCTGATTTTTGATAATGATTAATTAATTTACAATCAGAATAAATAATACATTAAAAATAGCGATTTAGATGTGAATTGATTTTTTGAGCAGCCCTACATGGCGTGCAGCATTAGTGCTGGTCTTGTAAGGAAGTTGTACTGTGTTTGATTCCTGATCAGAGCTGTTTTAGAAATGTTTGCCATTTTAAATGTAAATGTAAGTGTTAATTATGTTAGATTTGTTATTTTGCACAAACAAGTTTATTATTGAACAATATATGTCCCATGAATTTGTATTAGTACAAAACATCCATCAAATTAAATTCAAGTTTGAGAAAAAAAAAAGTATACGAGTCGTTTCAAATAAATAAAGAAGTGTATAGATAAATAAAAGTGAGGACTGTATGGCTAAAGCAGCTTAGCTACATTTATATACTGTAATTTGAAGACTCATTTTAGTAACATTATTTGTATGGGTTATTTTTGCTGTTATATACCAATAAAATATTCTAAATGTTAAGAAATGACCTGCACACTGCATAGTAAGTAAAACAATATAATTTACTGTTTGTTATTTCTTATGGAAAAAATATGTTTTAAATCCCCCAAAAGGCCACTAAAAATAAAATTTGAGCCCCAAAAGCAAATGAACAGAAAAGAGATATGATTCTCTGTGTAGGTGCCAATCGATCGGCCACGATCGGCGTGTGTGTGTGTGTGTGTGTGTGTGTGTGTGTGTGTGTGTGTGTGTGTGTGTGCGTGTGTGTGTGTGTGTGTGTGTGTGTGTGTGAGATCGCCATTGCAGATTAATGTATTTTACTGCTGATACGTACTGGCTGACACTGTATTTATATTCAGTGCCCTGGCATGTATTTGGAGTCGCTTCGCTAAGTTAATAACAATCACTTCTATTGCGGAAAATAAACTGCATTTCTTAGTATCTTTAGTATAATTATCAAGCGCCATTATCACTGGAGGATGAGGCTAAACATCTTACACACTGAGGGCAAGCCAGGAATTGGCACGCTAATAGCTAAGATACATAGACATCTTATAAGTAGACGCAGTATCGAGCGCTACTGCCTACTGGCGCTGACAAGACGCGGGACCGCCATCTTGGAGTGGTGATCCGCTCCACTCAGTGCAATTCATTTGGCAGGAGCAATGAACGCATTTAATTCATCTTACCTCACTGAATACCACTGATTTTCACGCGTTTTTTTGTCATACGTGTAGCTATGATAAAGGACACATGTTTTGGCGTGTTTTATTATTCATAGTTTGCTTAACAGTAATAGAATATTCTTATATGCTATAAGTGACCAGATGTCCGAGATCAAAACTGGGACTATAATCCCAGAGAAGGGGGAAAAAAACGGTCAGCTATTTTTAAGTTCAAGAAACAATATGATTAGGTTATATATACATGCGTATATCCTACATAAAAATTGGGTTGGAAAGCTAGACTAAATTTAGACTTGTATAATACTGTATAGACACTGTCCATCTCATTGTCTAGTTAGCTAACATATATTACCACCCGCCCCCTACACAATCTGGACTGTGGTCCTATAACTTTTACCCCTGTTGGCTTTTACAATCTTTATCTTTATCATTTATTTCAACTTTATGTTATTCAAGTATGACATTTTTAAATTTAATTAATTTCATTGACAAGCAATTCTATTATGGTCATACTCTTCTTTGCTAGCGGCTACGATTTCAGTACTATTGAAGATATTTGCTCCTTCTCAACTCTGTGCTAATATTCTTTTCACAAAATACAACCAATAGTACGTTAATGTTAAATCTTACTTGTGAAAAGTAATCCCCCGATTCCTATTTTCAACAGTTCGCTCGTTTGAGCAGGAAAACGCTGAACACCAGCCCGGCATCTTGGTTTTCTACCTGTCAACTGTCAGTTTAGGCTGCTCGCCGGCTCCTCATCACCACTTCAAGATGGCGGCCAAATTGCTCGCGTCACACCAGCCAATGCTGCGTCTACTTATAAGATGTCTATGCTAAGATACCTGCTAAGCTAGATTGAAACAACACCAGGATACAAGTGCTAGGGAAAGTTTAAGAAGTGTAGATGGAACCACGTTACAGCAGAAAGTAAGCAGCTATTGACAGGAAATTAACAAGTAGATTAACAAGAGTTACATAGAGGATAATATAACAACTGTTGGTGTGTCAGTATTGTTGTAGTCAGTATATATGACATGTAATAGAAGGGCGGGTCGATCCATAAATACATGGTTTGTACCAGATAGTTGATCAATACTTTTAATTCCTCAAAACCATTGTTTGTAGTTTTTGTTTATGTTTACAAACGGAGGAAATACTTTCCTGGACACAGAAAAACTTTGAGGTCAAAAAACCAAAGGATTTAAATGAGTAGGAGACAGTAGTTTTTGCTTTTGTTTACAGGTTACTATTGACTTTCTTTGTTTGTCATAAAAGGAAACAAGGAACGAGTTCAGATATTGTGTTGATATTTTCAAACTGTCAATAGCACTGACCGTAAATATATTGAAAGAACTACAGGTAATACATGTGGTCGGTATCGGTATATCTCACTTATGGATGACAGTATCGGAACAGGCAACACATCTCTGTCTATGGTGTGTTTACTGCTATTGTCTGTGTAAACTATTGCTGGTATAAAAGGGGCCCCGAAAAGTGGCAGCAGAGTTACAGCTCAGTCATTTAGGTCCCCTCCCCACCTTCAAAGGGCAACTGCACTTTTTTGGAATGTTGCCTATAATTCACAATCCTTATGTGAGACAAGAACACATGTGTTTTTTTATGCATTCTAACTAAAAAATAAACGCTTGCAAAAGTCAGCTGACAGTGGAGATAATGGAATTCGCTCTTCTCCGCCTATAATGCGATCTAGAAAACATCCAAAGACCTCCATCAATGTTTTATATATACACTAAGTATATATGTAATGTAATAACAGACACATTCATAATAACATGTAATATTTATGTATTTTCTCTTTTAAACGTACGGTAGCGTATTGATTAATTAAGATGGGGAGGAAATACTTCATACCACACCTCATAGATGTCATGTCTGTGTTCATGTTTTTGTTTGGCCATGTGCTGTTTTGTTTTTTGGACACTTCCTTAGTTCCTGGTTTCACTTCCTGGTTTTGTTTGTCACCATTGCAACCATTAGTTTCACCTGTTCCACGTTTGGACTCACACACACCTGTCTCACGTTTTCACAGTCATGTCACGCACCTGTTCACAGTTAGTCACGCACCTGTTTTCACTTATCATGTCACTATATAGGCTTTTCTGTTTCTGTTGTTCGTCCTGGCGACATCACACATTCATGCCATGTCCACAGTTCCTTGTCACGTTAGTTCTTGTTTCATCTCATGCCAAGTAAGTTTTGTTTATTGTTCATAGTTTTGTGCCCACGTGCATGTCTTTTGTTTCATAGTCTAGTTTTCTACTTCCGCCTTTGTGCGCGCTTTTTGTTTTGTCATAGCCAAGTTTGTTACCTCCTCTGTGAGCGCCTTTTGTTTGTACCTTTTGTTTGAGTTAAAAGATGAAACATGTCCTCACCTTCACGCCACGTATGGTCCAATTCATTTGCACCACGGGAGAGCAAACCACGCCAAGGACCAGTTATGACAGATGTCGCCAGCATAAGAGCTCTCCCGCAAAAAAATTGGACAATTTTGACGAGGCGACGTGGGAGGTCCTGCGCGCCATGGAAGCCGAGACACTCCGCCATTCCCCCATGGAGCGCAGGGATCTCATGTGGGGTCCGACCGGCAAACTGGTGCCGATCAGCTCCCTTTGGCCCGGGGACGTTGGCACGTCATCCCTGTCCCGGAAGCGGCGCTCCAGACCGAGGACGTCAGGGAAGGTGAGCGGACAGCACGCTGCGCTCCTGCAGGCTCCTCCCCCTCCGGGCGGAAATGGAAATCAGCCAGCCTGGCAGCTCAAGGAGCACTCCACAGACCTGGAGATTGTTTTCCCAAATTCTTTACCGGTTCAATCCAAGCCACCCAAATTCCATGCCCCGCCCCCCAGGACTCATGCCACGTCCAAGTCAGAAATTTTTTTTTCACCCACAAAAGCCCAGGTGGGGGGGAAAGAAAGACATTTTGGACAATTTAGAGGGGAGGATTCTGCCCTCCTCCTGAACCCCCTCCGCCCACCCCAAAAGACGGTTCCAGACCGCGGGGAGCGCGTCTGGTATCCGCTCCTTGAGGGGGGGGCTAGGGCTGGGAATTGTTCAGGTGGGGTGGCTCAGCATCGTCACGCCAAGCCACAGCCTCCAGCACGACCACAACCACCTGTCTTTCGACCTGCCAAGCCACAGCCACCAGCACGGCCGCCACCACCAGTTTTTCGACCATGCCAAGATCCACCTGCTCCACGCCCAGCTCCACGCCAAGCGCCACCAGTACCTGCTCCACGCCAAGCGCCACCAGTACCTGCTCCACGCCAAGCGCCACCAGTACCTGCTCCACGCCAAGCGCCACCAGTACCTGCTCCACGCCAAGCGCCACCAGTACCTGCTCCACGCCAAGCGCCGCCAGTATCTGCTCCACGCCAAGCGCCGCCAGTACCTGCTCCACGCCAAGCGCCGCCAGTACCTGCTCCACGCCAAGTGCCGCCAGTCGCAGCTTCACGACGCCAAGTGCCGCCAGTCGCAGCTTCACGACGCCAAGTGCCGCCAGTCGCAGCTTCACGACGCCAAGTGCCGCCAGTCGCAGCTTCACGACGCCAAGTGCCGCCAGTCGCAGCTTCACGACGCCAAGTGCCGCCAGTCGCAGCTTCACGACGCCAAGTGCCGCCAGTCGCAGCTTCACGACGCCAAGTGCCGCCAGTCGCAGCTTCACGACGCCAAGTGCCGCCAGTCGCAGCTTCCCCACGCCGCCAAGTGCCGCCAGTCGCAGCTTCCCCACGCCGCCAAGTGCCGCCCGTGGCTGCCCCACGCCGCCAAGTGCCGCCCGTGGCTGCCCCACGCCGCCAAGTGCCGCCCGTGGCTGCCCCACGCCGCCAAGTGCCGCCCGTGGCTGCCCCACGCCGCCAAGTGCCGCCCGTGGCTGCCCCACGCCGCCAAGTGCCGCCCGTGGCTGCCCCACGCCGCCAAGTGCCGCCCGTGGCTGCCCCACGCCGCCAAGTGCCGCCCGTGGCTGCCCCACGCCGCCAAGTGCCGCCCGTGGCTGCCCCACGCCAAGACCAAAGCCAAGACCAAGACCCGCCAAGTGACCAAGACCAAGAACCGCCAAGTGACCAAGAACCGCCAAGTGACCAAGAACCGCCAAGTGACCAAGAACCGCCAAGTGACCAAGAACCGCCAAGTGACCAAGAACCGCCAAGTGACCAAGAACCGCCAAGTGACCAAGACCAAGAACCGCCAAGTGACCAAGACCAAGAACCGCCAAGTGACCAAGACCAAGACCCGCCAAGTGACCAAGACCCGCCAAGTGTCCAAGACCAAGTCCAAGACCCAGACCCTCGCCAAGTCCAAGTCCAAGACCAACCACGCCAAGTCCAAGTCCAAGACCAACCACGCCAAGTCCAAGTCCAAGACCAACCACGCCAAGTCCAAGACCAAGACCCACGCTGCCAAGACCATGACCCACGCTGCCAAGACCAAGACCGCCAAGGCCAAGACCACCCACGCCAAGACAAAGACCCCCCACGCCAAGCTTCGCCGCCTGACACACCACGCCAAGCTTCGCCGCCTGCCACGACAACGCGCCCACCTCCTCGTCGGCCAAGGATGTGGCCATTCCATGGGCGTCCGCCACGCCAGGTGCGCCGACCTCCTCGTCTGCCACGAATGTGGCCATTCCCAGGTCGCCCACCTCGTCAGGTTCAGCGGCGGTCTACCCGCCGTCGCCACCTGACTCTGCCCCGGTGGATTCGGGGACACCTGGTCTGGCGACCCACCGCCATGTCCCCCTCCCCCCCTCCCATGACTCTTGATCCTGTTTTTTGTTTTTGGCCATCTGGGATCTGTCCGTAAGGGGGGGGTTCTGTCATGTCTGTGTTCATGTTTTTGTTTGGCCATGTGCTGTTTTGTTTTTTGGACACTTCCTTAGTTCCTGGTTTCACTTCCTGGTTTTGTTTGTCACCATTGCAACCATTAGTTTCACCTGTTCCACGTTTGGACTCACACACACCTGTCTCACGTTTTCACAGTCATGTCACGCACCTGTTCACAGTTAGTCACGCACCTGTTTTCACTTATCATGTCACTATATAGGCTTTTCTGTTTCTGTTGTTCGTCCTGGCGACATCACACATTCATGCCATGTCCACAGTTCCTTGTCACGTTAGTTCTTGTTTCATCTCATGCCAAGTAAGTTTTGTTTATTGTTCATAGTTTTGTGCCCACGTGCATGTCTTTTGTTTCATAGTCTAGTTTTCTACTTCCGCCTTTGTGCGCGCTTTTTGTTTTGTCATAGCCAAGTTTGTTACCTCCTCTGTGAGCGCCTTTTGTTTGTACCTTTTGTTTGAGTTAAAAGATGAAACATGTCCTCACCTTCACGCCACGTATGGTCCAATTCATTTGCACCACGGGAGAGCAAACCACGCCAAGGACCAAGTCGTGACAATAGACCAACGTGTGATCGATACAAACGTGCAATATTAACTTCAAACATAAATGTGCAATAACCCCAAGTGCAATAAGAGATAAGTGCAATGAAAAAACATATTTACTTCTGTATTTCATTGTACAGTGTTACCCTCATTAATGTTTTTATTTTACTTGTATTATTGTATTATTACCTCCCAATGGATTACTCCCATTAGCTGCATTGTTAGCCACCTCGCACTTGCCGTTTACTACAAAATAGAATGCATATTAAAAATGTAAATGTTTTCTTGTCTTACATAGGAATTGTGAATGATAGGCAAAATTCCATAAAAAAAAAGTGCAGTTCCCTTTTAATGAGGAAACAAAAAACTGCTGAGCCAAATTGAAGCAAAGTGTACCCCTTTTGACATTTGTCATGTGGTTGAAGCAATCAGAACACTTCACAGGGGTCAGATGTTTGCATTGCTTTCATCTCACCTCAGGGAGCATGCAAAAAGCAAGCCTGTTCAACAAATGTTAGGATGGGGCAGGGGTGGCAGCAGCCAGGGGCCGTAAATCAGTGTGTGCCAGCCCATGTTATGGTAACACTAGATGACAAATGCTATTATACAGTAGGGCCATCTGTGACTAGACCAAAACAGCAGACCTTTATGGAGTTCAAAGTTAAAAAAAACAACTAACTACAGTAATTTCATTATTGTGTGTCAGTGTGACTTCCTGTTTCTGCCAATTCCCCATGTTCTTTAAATACCCTGTGTGGCAGCAACAAGAATGGTTATAGGCGCAATGGTGTCACTACAGGGTAGCATTAAAAACACATGGTTAGACCCTACGAATTTTGCCAAGCAACAAATGAAAAATATGTGAAATAATAATAAAGTAGGATAAGGAATTTTATGTAGGAATTTGACTACCTTCCCTATTCCATATGGGGAACTAAAGTGATCAATGAGTCAATAGAGTGGTACCTCAGTTCTATGTCTTTTGGAATAATTTAGGCAGCGAACATAATTTGAATTACCAGCCCTTTCCTCTGCGAGCTGAAAAAATTATTTACCACAGGGTTGTGCCATTTGAGCAACAAAAAGATAATATATTGTTCGTTTACACAAGAAACAAACATTGGTTTTTATTCGAAGTTGACGTGCGTGTTTGAGCGCTGCTAACAGATCGACAAAATCCTGACATTCCACCACCGGAACTAAGAAAGTTAGTGCAAAAGGAAAAGACAGAAACAACCAAATCAGAGAAACAAACCATTACATTTATGCCGCACCTGTTAGCAGGAGTGACAGTCCGCATCACACAAACGTCCAAAAGACAAACATTTATCTATGAAAATATTGGGAGGCTGCAGATGCTGTGTTTGACGTCTTTCAAGCGCGGAACAACGGACTGAAAGTTGAAAAATTGCTCTGGCAGGGGTTTATAGTTCAAGATCGCTGATTCGCTCATTTTGCTGTCAATCAAAAAGCAACTCAGCCTCAGACAGATCATCCAGCCATCATGCAGAAGCCCATGCAGCATCCAGAACCAGCCAAGGCCACTTTCCATACACTTCCAGAGAAGTTCGACGTCTGATTGGCGAAACAAAGCCGAGCATCTATCCAATGACTGTCTGGTTTGGCTGCAGGGGAACAACCAACTCTATGCTCCCCCATTGAAGTCAATGGACGCTCTGTTTCAGCACTGTTTAATGCACTGTGACGACAATGAATAAGAAATCAGTGAGAAAAAAATGACGTCAACTGTTGCGAAAGTAGCTGATTCTGAACAAAAGTTGAATGCATTCTAGCGCATATTTAGTCAATTAAAATGTAAACACAAAAGTACAAATTTGACCTTCTCTTGCAGTCTTAGAGCAATGGCCACTGGTACACTGACATTTACCAATCGCTTGTTTCTCTGACCCCTCTGTCACTCAAATATGTCCATGTGTAACATAATCAACTATTTCCTAGTTTCTATCGCTACTCGATGGAGAAGCAGCCTGTAGGAGACATCTGCAAAAGTCTGCTCCCCAAAGGTAAATGCTGAACAGCATTATTACATTATTTCACAAAACTACTGTCGTGTCTTGTGATGCATGCTATGGGAATGTTTTTCCAAACTATATTTCCTATCCAAAACTTTTTAAAAGGCATCTTACATGTTAAAATTGTGCTGTTTTGGAAGGGGCAAGAATGGATTGAATGATTTTAATTAATTTCAATGGGCATTGCTTGTTTGTCATACAAGTGTTTTGAGTTACGAACTTTGTCGTCGTCGAATGCAATGTGCTCATAAATTGAGGCGCCACTGCATTGTTAGTTTTTATTATTGTTATTATATTATATCATTCTACAGTATATGTAATACAAATCAAAGCTCCAGGGGGAAAACACAATGACTATTTGACTACATTATCAGATTAAAAATCCTGGTTATACGAGTTGTGGCCATCTGGGTAATCCACACAATTCCATGGATTACTAATTGCTGACTAAATCCGGATCAATGTCCATTAACCCTTCTTAAAAACAACAAAGACAGAAAGGAGGGAAGGGGGTCAGGCTTGGGTCAGAAATCCACTGGTGCTCTGTCTCTGCTATAACCGACACCAGCGTCTACCAACTGCACTTGAAAGAAAGCTGCAGGAATAAGAGGTGTTTGCACACATCAGTGCAGGTAAATAATTGCAGAGGGAGACACATGCCAACAACACGGGGAGCGTTTTGGTCCCTCTGGTGAGCTCACTAACTGAGGTCAAACCACAGCACCAGCCTCATTATCATCATCATTATCTTTTGCTGCAGTAAATAGTCTAGATGGACCCAAAGGATGTCAGAACACACAGCTGATGATCTCACGCACTCTTGCACCCTGTGTGTGTGTGTGTGTGTGGTGTGTGTATATACAGTCGCGATCAAAAGTTTACATACACTTGTAAAGAACATAATGTCATGGCTTGAGTTTCCAATCATTTCTACAACTCTTTTTTTTTTTTTGATAGAGTGATTGGAGCACATACTTGTTGGTCACAAAAAATATTCATGAAGTTTGGTTCTTTTATGAATCATGTCCCTTGGCAAGTTTCACTGCAATAAAGTGCTTTTGGTAGCCATCCACAAGCTTCTGGTTGATTTTTTGACCACTCCTCTTGACAAAATTGGTGCAGTTCAGCTAAATTTGTTGGTTTTCTGACATGGACTTGTTTCTTCAGCATTGTCCACACACCCAACTGCGCCCAAGACCCAACCTCCGGGCTGATGATTTTAGGTTGTCCTGAAGAATTTGGAGGTAATCCTTCTTTTTCATTGTCCCATTTACTCTCTGTAAAGCACCAATTCCATTGGTGGCAAAACAGGCCCAGAGCGTAATACTACCACCACCATGCTTGACGGTGGGCATGGTGTTCCTGGGATTAAAGGCCTCACCTTGAGTGGTAAAAAATTCAACCAGAAGCTTGCCAGAAGCTTGTGGATGGCTACAAAAAGCGCCTTATTGCAGTGAAACTTGCCAAGGGACATGTAACCAAATATTAACATTGCTGTATGTATACTTTTGACCATGCAGATTTGGTCACATTTTCAGTAGACCCAGAATAAATTCATTAAAGAACCAAACTTCATGAATGTTTTTTGTGACCAACAAGTATGTGCTCCAATCACTCTATCACAAAAAAAATGGGAGTTGTAGAAATTATTGGAAACTCAAGACAGCCATGACATTATGTTCTTTACAAGTGTATGTCAACTTTTGATCGCAACTATATGTGTGTGGCATCAGGCCATTACCAGCAGGTGTGCAGATAATCCTCATTCCTTCAGCATGCAAGAACAAGTGAGATTAAGCAGCCAAAGTCAAAACAGCCGTGCTGACATCGGCTCACTAATATTTGAACCTTCATATTAAATGTGCGGGGCACTTTTACCTACCTGTGTTTGTTTTTAAACACAAATCCTGCAATGCAAGGGTAAACATATCACACAGCAGCATTTCAAGTTTACTTATGAGCTGACATGAAAAATACACCACAAATCTAAGACCTCAACCGATTGTAACAGAATTGATATAGAAACAATAACAACGTTTATTAAGAAGATTTTAGAACTGTTAACATATATCAGCAACCTATTGTTTCAAACAGGCAAATTCCCACACAAAATTAAAATGGCAAAAGTTGTGCTAATTTATAAGACTGGGGACAAAACACCAGTTTACAAAGGCCCATTTACTTACTTCCACAATGTTCTAAAATCATGGAAAAATGATTTAACAACATGCAAATTCATGAATTCATAAAAGTGGAATGCTCGCGGACAACCAATACGGATACAAAGCTAACATCTAAGATAGATAGCATTTATCAAAATAACGGAAGAGCTCACGAACGCAATAGTGGTAAACAGTGTGAAGTTGCATTTGACACAATTAATCATAATATCCTAATTATCAAATTAGAATTGTATGGCATCAGAGGGTTGGTCTTGAACTGGGTAAGAAGCTACTTAACCAACAGGAATCAATACGTGAAGAAAGGCGAACACACGTCTACAGAGCTGAATATATCTTGTGGCGTACCCCAGGCATCAATAGTGGGACCAAAATTGTTCAATCTTTATACAAACAAAATTTGTAAAGTTACAAAGGACTTAAGTTAGTATTATTTGCAGATGACACGACTGTGTTTTGTTCAGGAGAGAACACACGGACGCTAATACAAATAATAACAGAAGAAATTAACAAATTAAAAAGATGGTTTAACAAAAACAGACTGTCTTTGAATCTCAGCAAAACTAAAATAATGGTGTTTGGTAACAGTAGAAGGAAAGTCAAACAAGTACAAATAGACAGAGTAGATATTGAAAGGGTAAAAAAAACCTAAATGTTTGTAGTAGTAATAAATGATCAAATGAACTGGAAATCTTATATAAAAAATATACAACATAAGAAGAAAAAAAAATGTCAATAATGAATAAAGTTAAATATTTTCTGTACCAAAAATCACTTCATATTCTCTACTGCTCGCTAGTGTTACCATATCTGAGTTATTGTGTAGAAATTTGGGGAAACAACTACAAATGTGAGCTACATTCACTAACGTTGTTACGAAAAAGATCAATTAGAATAATACATAATGTTGGATACAGAAAACATACAAACCCTTTATTTATTGAATCAAAAATAATAAAATTCAATTGGTGCATTTGCAAACATCTAAAATGATGCACAAAGCAAACTATAACCTGCTACACAAGAATGTACGACACTTACTCTCAACAAAAGAGGAGAAATATAATGTAATGAGAAACTAGAAATATGTGCTATGTTGGAAATAAATTAAACCCATAAACATACCCATTAAAATGAAGGTATACCCACAGAAATGGTTAACAATTAGCCAAATAATGGCGTATTTCAAAGTTTAAGACCAAGGCTGGGATCACTACAGTATTTGGCAGGCTCTGGCATTTTATTTTGATAGCAGTTCATTAAATATTTAAAGACTCATCAATATCTAGTTTGTGTAAAAAACACACATCATGCATGCGCATCACACACAACATAACTTAAATCTAACTGAATGAGACCTGCAAAGAATCTAATGTATAACTAAGTTGTAATGCATAGTCTAGCAAGTGTTCATGTTAAGCAAATACATTACACAAGAGCACTTTAAATGAACATAAAACCTGCAAAGAAGCTGAAAACAACTAAATTGCATTGCATTATTATGTGTAAGCTGTACTGTACATTATCCACAGACGTGTAGTGACTCACAACATAACGTATGGGACTGTGGAAACACAATGAATTAAGTGAAAATATGTTGTCCTAAACTGAGCAAGTTGCAATGAAAAAGTGTTTTCCAAAGTGAGGCCGCATGCACCACCTATATACATGATCAATAATGTGTACATGATCAATAATGTATACATGATCAATAATGTGTACATGATCAATAATGTATACATGACCAATAATGTGTACATGATCAATAATGTATACATGATCAATAATAATAATAATAATAATAGATGAGTCCTACCTGCTAGTCGGTGCATAATATGTGCAGTGATAAAAAAGAAGCCATGCACTGATCGTCTTTCTCCTCACTGCCATGAAAGTGACGCACATGAACTGCCTCCAAACCGAAACCATGCCGTCCTCCCATTGCTCATGAATTATTCACGACTTATTTATCAGCCAATCAGCGCCCTGCGATGCACTGTGACGTGTCATCGAACCCACGCTGTGCCTTTTCTCCCGAAAAGTCAAACTTTTTGCTCAAACATTTAGGAAAGTCATCTTTACAATAGCATGTAATAGAAACTTTTGCTAAACATTGAAGAGAATTACGTACAAATGTGTATGAAAATAGTTGGCATTGGACAGCTAGCTAGCCACGAAATAACCAGGAAGACACTATAATAAGGTAAAGTAAGAAATATATATATATATATATATATATATATATATATATATATATATATATATATATATATATATATATATATATATATATATATATATAAAAATATAGTATATATATATACATATATATAATATATATATATATATATATATATATATATATATATATATATATAAAATATAGTATATATATACATATATATAATATATGTATACATATATATAATATATATATATATATAAATAAAATATATTATATATATACATATACATATATATATACATATATACACACACATATATATATATATACACATACATATATATATATATATATACACACACATACATACACATATATATATATACATATACATATATATATACATATATATATACATATACATATATACACACACATATATATATACACATACATATATATATACACACACATACATACACATATATATATATATATACATACATACATATATATACATACATATATATATACATATATATATATATATGTACATACATATATATATATACATATACACACATACATACATACATACATACATACATACATACATACATACATACATATATATATATATATATATATATATATATACATACAGTATACATATATATATATATACACATATATATATATACACATATACATATATATATATACAAATAGAATGTAAAAATAATGAAAGCAAACCAAACCAAATAAAAACCATGCACGATTTGTGATAATGTTTTAAAGTAGCGGATGGTCCTGAGCAACGCTAAATCGGGTATGTACGATAATTTCCCTCAAAATACGATAACTTGTAACCTGACAAAGAAAACTTGCTGTTCCAAACGAAGATGCTCACAGCCCATTAATAATCTAAACATGCTCTCCAGGAAGTGTGCAACCTAATACTTAACTCGCAGTCACACCTTGAAAGTCCACCAAAAGACCTGATCAAGACTATCTGCTCAGCATGAGGAAACAAGCTGCATTAATGGCGGAAGTAAGAAAGTAAATGTGAAGTCTTATTTATGGTTTACACTGACCAGACACTTCACTAGGTACACCTGCACACTCTATAATAAGATCCAGTCCCCAAGCTGGTCTCGGATCAGCCTTACTGCATTCATGCACAGGTGTCACAGAACTGAGGAGTCCCTTTACTGTCAACACATGGTACCGATACGTCACATGACCTCAAGTTCTGACCCCAGTGACATCTGTCTGGAGGTGTAAATAATCCGACAAAGTAAGGCGACACTATGTACAAACTCCACGTTGAATGGAAGGTGACTCAAGTACAGCATACAAACAGGTGAGGTTCAAGAAAGGAAGGCCAAACCTGTTTGTTACATCGTTCAAAAAGGAGGAAAAAAGTAAAATAAAATCTGTCCAAAATCCAAGAAATTATGTCTCACTCTTACAAGAATAAAGTGTCTAAAAGTGGAATGGAAAGAAGTGACAAGTCTTCATATGCACTCACCTTGTTTACAGTCGCTGCTTCTATCCCTACAATACTCTAGAGCAAAGGTAAGTCAGTCTTTTCAGAGTAAGAAGTCTCCTGGTTTAAAGTAAAACTGGTTTGTCAACTCTTCGCAGGAACTCACGGAATGACGTGCCCGTGTTTTGTAAACCTGCCCAAAGAACAAAAAGCTGATTGCACTGTTGCATATTGTGTCGTTTATTACACAATGAGCGAAAAAAATGCAAAGAAGGCATGTAATAGTTAGTTAATAACCTATTGTTTCTTTAAAGGAAGGACTTATTTACCTTTACCCTTTAAATGCCCTCTAGTTGTCAGCCGTGTGTGTCCCGCATATTTGACAGCAATGAGAGAACAGCCGCGTCCTCAATGCACTGCAGCGTTCTCACTAGCGACTAACTTCCCAGTTTCCGACTCACTAATCCTCGCCTCCGTGGCGGGAAATAAACAGAGTTTCTTACACGTAACATTCTCACTGGAGGACGAGGAATAGCGAAACATGCTACATTACACATTCGTAAAAGCTGGAACTCCTGAATGTAAACAGTTATTAGGTTGATATTTGTTATTACCACAAATTATATTCTGTATTCTATATTGTTATTGTTTACAAACTCAGGAAATCAGTCATTGGACACAGCAAAACCAAAAGGATTTTGCTTAGTTATTTTTGCACTACTGACTTTATTTTGCTCAAAATATTGCATGTAATAAAATCAAATATATTTGAATATTTCATTGATATTGTTATACCACCATCCTGTATTTTAGTCGGATTATAATTGTGATCAAATATTGAATCATTAAATGATTTTGTAAAAATGAAATATCAGCATTTGTATTACAAAACTTGCCCAAAACAAATGTAAAGTATCCAACCACAGAATAATGTGTTTATTACATTTGAACAGAAGTGTAGATAGAACCATGTTACAACAGTGAGTAACCAGATAATAACAGTTTATTAGCAAAATAGATTAATATGAGTTTTGAAAAAATAATATGAACGGAAATAATGCAATATGTTACCATCAGCAGCCTAGGACCCTTTTTAACACGTCTTATATATTGTTATATGATCATTTATAAGCCAAATGATATATGGTGATATATATCGTTATCGCAGGAGGCTGCAATATACATCGTGATATAGATTTCAGGCCGTATCGCCAATTCCCACGGCTATTTGGAGTTGTTGGTAATGTTTTAATATGTTTAAATGACATCTGTTTTACTTCTTGTGGTTATTACGATCATCAGGGACATACACAAATATAAACATTTGAATTGCTTTGGCTGTTTAGTAGTGATGGGTCAAACGATACTGAAGCATCGATGCCTGGTGAAACACAAGGAGTGCTATAGTGTGCTTTCAGATATAAAAAAAACCCACTGACAATACAGCTACTGTCAATTGACTACAAAACGGTGTTAATCAAGAAGGGTATCTTTTGGCTTACGACTGACAGCCCGTACTAAAAGGAGTTGTTTACGAAAAATAAATAAAAAAATTTAAGTGTGGGATCACGTTGATATTATAGCGCCAAATAAGGTAAATGTGCGTTTAACATTCCTTTCTGTGCAGCTATTAATTTAAAAACATATATTTGTTTAATTTTGCTACATTTTGGATTTTGGTAATGAATCTAGTAACTTTTTGTAAAAAAAAAAATAGATAAAACTTACACAAGAGTAACTATAATTTTCTTTTTGGTCTATTTTTGGTTTCCAAAATTATAATCTGTATCTTTTTTGTTTTTTTTAGGAGTGGGACTTTCTGTAAACAACTATACTTTTAAGGCTATTGTGTAGTCAGCATTAACATAACTATTATATGCTATTCATGCAGAGCTGTTGTTTTATTAACTATGAATATGTGTGTGTATTCACTTTTGCTTTAATCTTGTCATGTAGCAAAGCGTTTTCGAAATTTTAGAGCCTATGAGAATAGCTATTGTAACAGCTAATGGGCATCTTAATAAACAAACAATCTTATTTGCATGTCAAATGTACTGCCTTTTTCAAACCAGCAGCTAGCTGGCCATTACAAAATACTGACAGTACATCAGTGCTGTGACCATACAGGTAGTGAGTGTGCCATACACTCACTCAGGCATCACTTACCCATCACTACTATTTACTGTAAACACTCAAGTTAGTTTGGTTGTTATTATTCTTATCAATATTAGTTATAACAGTAATGTATTTGCCAAGCTTTTTCTTACGCGCCCCAATTTAAAAAAGCACACAAAAAACAGGCAAACATCAGATACTGTGCGCAAAATGATAAGGTTACCTCATAAAGCAGGGACATTTTGCAGCAATACAGTGACGGGCGTGCTTATGGTATTTGGGCATTTGGAAGGTAGCACTGTCACGTTGCAATCATGCAAACTATCAATATTATACCAAAACGCATTGTAATAGGGCGTGTCCATAAAGACATGTCTCTTTTTGGGGATTTACTGTGACACATGACAGAAAGAGGCTGAAGCGGGTGGCAGGTAGAGAATGTGACGTCTGCTCTAAATTAGTTTTGCTTACAATTTCGTAGTACAATATACAATGACAATAAAGATATATTCTATTCTACAATGTGACGTCTGCTCGAATGGACTGCAGACATGATGTGTGCTTGAAGGTTAGATGTTGCAACTCCTAAAGTGTCATCTTAGAAGCGTCAGTGGGACATGCCTAAACATTTAGTAACGAGAACAAAAGGCTTGACCACACCATCACATTTACAGCTCTTGAGGTCTAATTCCTTCCAGTCACAAATGAGCCCCTCTTCCACTTTAGGAACAATGCAGTGCATTCAAATCAATCTAGAAAGAAGTCCTGCATGTCTTGACCAGTTTGACCAGTAGAGGAATGGTGGACTGGTTCTAGCCTCCTATTGAGGACAGAGGCTCGTCTCTATCATCAGCACAGAGACATATTTGTTTTCCAGTCATTTTTCCATTGTCACTGCTCTATAATGGTCATGTTTTATTCAACAGGCTAGTTCCCACTGAATAGTTTTCTCATGAGAACCAGTCAAGAAGAATTTGGCAGAATTTGTTACTTAAAGTAATGCATTATAACTAACATTCACTTATCATAGTTATGTAATGAAAAATATTTTAAAATGGCTGCTCAACTTAAGTATTTTGAGATCAAAGCAATCTATTGGCTAGTTGTTATGCTTTAAGTTGCAAGAACATTTTTGAGGTACAAGCATTCCCACCATTAGTTGATAGTGCTGAGAAGATGAAGCGGGTGATATTCATTGAAAAATAGAAATCATCAAAAACATGAGAACTTGGCGAAACTAGTCTGCAGCATGCTGATGCAGAATGAGTCATAATGCCAGCTCAGGATGTCATTATCCAAACAGCAGACATGTATCCATGAAAACGCGAAGAAGCTGCTGATGGTGTTTTTGACTGAGAAAGAGCTCGCAGGAAATACCGTAGAAGTCCACTCTCCAAGGTAAATCACATACATTATTATAACATTACTTCATAAAACTACTGTAGTTGTTGGAAGTCCATTCTATTGTATTGTTTTCATACAATATTTCTTATTTAAAATATTATTTAAAAGGTTTGTTAGATGTTAAAATTGTGCCCTTTTAGGGTTAAGCAGCAATGGGAGATGCACATGTTTTGGGTTAAGAGCTACGTCACATAACCAATTAAAAATTGAGGTACTAGTGTAGCTCCAAATTCTGTGATTAAAAATAACAAAAAAAATCTGAAACCTACAACTTTTTTCTTTTTAAAATATATTTTTGGAATGAAATGTACTATTTTTCAGTGTTTACAATTTCTTTCTTTTTTTTAAAGATTTAAACAAAAAAACCCCAAGGTAAATAAAGATTTTCAACATATTAGGCACACCTGCACAATCAAATGGAATTAAATACAAAACCTGTATTTGAGGTTTCTCTGAGCTGCCACCTTACCGTGGTAGTGGAGTTTGCGTGTCCCAATGATCCTAGGAGCTATGTTGTCCGGGGGCTTTATGCCCCCTGGTAGGGTCTCCCAAGACAAACTGGTCCTAGGTGAGGGATCAGACAAAGAGCAGCTCGAAGACCTCAATGAAAAATAAAACCTATGGACCCAGATTTCCCTCGCCCGGACGCGGGTCACCGGGGCCCCCCTCTGGAGCCAGGCCCGCAGGTGGGGCACGATGGCGAGCGCCTAGTGGCCGGGCCTGTGGCCGGGCCTGTCCCCATGGGGCCCGGCCGGGCACAGCCCGAAGAGGCAACGTAGGTTCCCCCCTCCAATGGGCTCACCACCCATAGCAGGGGTCATAGAGGTCGGGTGCGATGTGAGCTGGGCGGCAGCCGAAGGCAGGGCACTTGGCGGTCCGATCCTTGGCTACAGAAGCTAGCTCTTGGGATGTGGAACGTCACCTCGCTGGGGGGGAAGGAGCCTGAGCTAGTGCGCGAGGTGGAGAAGTTCCGACTAGACATAGTCGGACTCACTTCGACGCACAGCAAGGGCTCTGGAACCAGTTCTCTCGAGAGGGGCTGGACTCTCTTCTACTCTGGCGTTGCAGGCAGTGAGAGGCGACGGGCTGGGGTGGCAATTCTTGTTTCCCCCCGGCTCAGAGCCTGCATGTTGGAGTTCAACCCGGTGGACGAGAGGGTAGCTTCCCTCCGCCTTCGGGTGGGGGAACAGGTCCTGACTGTGGTTTGCGCTTACGCGCCAAACCGCAGCTCAGAGTACCCACCCTTTTTGGATTCACTCCAGGGAGTACTTGAGAGTGCTCCACCGGGTGATTCCCTCGTTCTACTGGGGGACTTCAACGCTCATGTTGGCAGCGACAGTGATACCTGGAGAGGCGTGATTGGGAAGAATAGCTGCCCGGATCTGAACCCGAGTGGTGTTTTGTTATTGGACTTTTGTGCCCGTCACAGATTGTCCATAACAAACATCATGTTCAAACATAAGGGTGTCCATATGTGCACTTGGCACCAGGACACCCTAGGCCGCAGTTCCATGATCGACTTTGTAGTTGTGTCGTCGGATTTGCGGCCTCATGTTTTGGACACTCGGGTGAAGAGAGGGGCGGAGCTTTCTACCGATCACCACCTGGTGGTGAGTTGGCTGCGATGGTGGGGGAGGATGCTGGACAGACCTGGCAGGCCCAAACGCATTGTGAGGGTTTGCTGGGAACGTCTGGCAGAGTCTCCTGTCAGAGAGAGTTTCAATTCCCACCTCCGGAAGAACTTTGAACATGTCACGAGGGAGGTGCTGAACATTGAGTCCGAATGGATCATGTTCCGCACCTCTATTGTCGAGGCGGCTGATTGGAGCTGTGGCCGCAAGGTAGTTGGTGCCTGTCGTGGCAGTTATTCCTAGAACCCGTTGGTGGACACCGCCGGGGAGGGATGCCGTCAAGCTGAAGAAGGAGTCCTATCGGGTTCTTTTGGCTCATAGGACTCCTGAGGCAGCGGACAGGTACCGACAGGCCAAGCGGTGTGCGGCTTCGGCGATCGCGGAGGCAAAAACTCGGACATGGGAAGAGTTCGGGGAAGCCATGGAAAACGACTTCCGGACGGCTTCGAAGCGATTCTGGACCACCATCCACCGCCTCAGGAAGGGGAAGCAGTGCACTATCAACACCGTGTATGGTGAGGATGGTGTTCTGCTGACCTCGACTGCGGATGTTGTGGATCGGTGGAGGGAATACTTCGAAGACCTCCTCAATCCCACCAACACGTCTTCCTATGAGGAAGCAGTGCCTGGGGAATCTGTGGTGGGCTCTCCTATTTCTGGGGCTGAGGTTGCTGAGGTAGTTAAAAAGCTCCTCGGTGGCAAGGCCCCGGGGGTGGATGAGATCCGCCCGGAGTTCCTTAAGGCTCTGGATGCTGTGGGGCTGTCTTGGTTGACAAGACTCTGCAGCATCGCGTGGACATCGGGGGCGGTACCTCTGGATTGGCAGACCGGGGTGGTGGTTCCTCTCTTTAAGAAGGGGAACCGGAGGGTGTGTTCTAACTATCGTGGGATCACACTCCTCAGCCTTCCCGGTAAGGTCTATTCAGGTGTGCTGGAGAGGAGGCTACGCCGGATAGTCGAACCTCGGATTCAGGAGGAACAGTGTGGTTTTCGTCCTGGTCGTGGAACTGTGGACCAGCTCTATACTCTCGGTAGGGTCCTTGAGGGTGCATGGGAGTTTGCCCAACCAGTCTACATGTGTTTTGTGGACTTGGAGAAGGCATTCAACCGTGTCCCTCCGGAAGTCCTGTGGGGAGTGCTCAGAGAGTATGGGGTATCGGACTGTCTGATTGTGGCGGTCCGCTCCCTGTATGATCAGTGCCAGAGTTTGGTCCGCATTGCCGGCAGTAAGTCGGACACGTTTCCAGTGAGGGTTGGACTCCGCCAAGGCTCCCCTTTGTCACCGATTCTGTTCATAACTTTTATGGACAGAATTTCTAGGCGCAGTCAAGGCGTTGAGGGGATCTGGTTTGGTGGCTGCAGGATTAGGTCTCTGCTTTTTGCAGATGATGTGGTCCTGATGGCTTCATCTGGCCAGGATCTTCAGCTCTCGCTGGATCGGTTCGCAGCTGAGTGTGAAGCGACTGGGATGAGAATCAGCACCTCCAAGTCCGAATCCATGGTTCTCGCCCGGAAAAGGGTGGAGTGCCATCTCCGGGTTGCGGAGGAGACCCTGCCCCAAGTGGAGGAGTTCAAGTACCCCGGAGTCTTGTTCACGAGTGAGGTAAGAGTGGATCGTGAGATCGACAGGCGGATCGGTGCGGCGTCTTCAGTAATGCGGACGCTGTATCGATCAGTTGTGGTGAAGAAGGAGCTGAGCCGGAAGGCAAAGCTCTCAATTTACCGGTCGATCTACGTTCCCATCCTCACCTATGGTCATGAGCTTTGGGTTATGACCGAAAGGACAAGATCACGGGTACAAGCGGCCGAAATGAGTTTCCTCCGCTGGGTGGCGGGGCTCTCCCTTAGAGATAGGGTGAGAAGCTCTGCCATCCGGGGGGAGCTCAAAGTAAAGCCGCTGCTCCTCCACATCGAGAGGAGCCAGATGAGGTGGTTCGGGCATCTGGTCAGGATGCCACCCGAACGCCTCCCTAGGGAGGTGTTTAGGGCACGTCCGACCGGTAGGAGGCCACGGGGAAGACCCAGGACACGTTGGGAAGACTATGTCTCCCGGCTGGCCTGGGAACGCCTCGGGATCTCCCGGGAGGAGCTGGACGAAGTGGCTAGGGAGAGGGAAGTCTGGGCTTCCCTGCTTAAGCTGCTGCCCCCGCGACCCGACCTCGGATAAGCGGAAGAAGATGGATGGATGGATGGACAAAACCTGTATCACAAATTCTGCCTTTACAAACATAATAAAGTTCAGTTTTGATTAACACTGTCAGAGAGGTATATCACAATGTGCTTATTGTTGTGGATGTAGTAAAGATCTAATTGTTTTCTTAAAATGGAGGATGCCTGATTGGCTATAAAGGACTAGTGTATCCTTTCAGTATTAGCATCTTTAAAGGCTACGAGAGGTATTGCATATGCTTTTTTCTTCTTTAGCAAACAAACAATAATATCATAAATATAATTTAAGATGATCCAAATGTATATTACAAGCTTGCATAAGTGCTGCTTTGCTTGGTGTTAGAATACAGAAAATAAATAGTACACGTTGCTCTTTATTTACAAACTGCATCTTGATAAGACCAAGAAAGTAGGATAACACTTTTGCCTAAAAGTGACATAAAGACTCCAGTATTGACAAAATAAAAGTCATAAACAAAAAAATTTACGTCTGTGAAAAATAAATCTATTCATCGATTAAAATGGGAGCTATACAAATGAGTACAAAGACAGCTTTATTCAACCCTCAGAAGAAAACAATATTCATCATAAAAATGTGGGGTTTTGTAGCACAGGAATAGATACAGCACTTAGCTAGCTGCTGTTTTTATACAAAATGTACACATGTACATACACACGCACATTATATATATATATATATATATATATACACACGAGTATATACATATATATATATATGTACGAGTATATACATATATATATATATATATATACATATATATATATATATATACATATATATATATATATACACGAGTATATACATATATATATGTACGAGTATATACATATATATATATATACATATATATATACACATACATATACATACATATACACATATATACATACATATACAGTACATACATACATATATATATATATATACATATATATATATATACACATATATATATATATATACACAAGTATATACATATATATATACATATATATATATATATACACATACATACATATACACATATATATACAGTACATACATACATACATATATATATATATATATATACATACATTGTATATATATATATATATATATATATATATATATATATATATATATATATATATATATATATATATATATATATGTATGTATGTATGTATGTATGTATGTATGTACTGTATATATATGTGTATATATATGTGTATATGTATGTATATATATGTATGTATATGTATGTGTATATATATATATATATATATATATGTATGTATGTATGTATGTATGTATGTATGTACTGTATATATATGTGTATATATATGTGTATATGTATGTATATATATGTATGTATATGTATGTGTATATATATATATATATATATATATATAAATATATATATATATAAATATATTACATACATATACATAAGGGGTGTAACGGTACACAAAAATTTCGGTTCGGTACGTACCTCGGTTTAGAGGTCAAGGTTCAGTTCATTTTTGGTACAGTAAGAAAACAACAAAATGTAAATTTTTGGGTTATTTATTTACCAAATTTGTAAACAATGGCTTTATCCTTTTAACATTGGGAACACTACTTAAAAAAGGGGTAGAAAAGCGCTATACAAGTACAACCATTTACCATTACTATAATAATTCTGCCCACGTTAATCAACATTAAACTGCCTCAAGTTGTTGCTCAGATTAAATATAATGACAAAACTTTTCTTCTACATATAAAAAGTGCAAAACATTAAACAGTTTTAAGTCAACTCATCATGCTTAATGTATTACAGCGTTTGGGAAGCCTGTAGTTGATTTTTATTATGTAAATGTTATATTTTTATCAACATGTGATAGCAGGGACCCTGCCATTCAAAACTAGGCTGCTACATTACTAATGATTAATGTAACTATAGCTGAAAAAATAGTACAATAGCAATAGGAGAGACTATTCATCCCTGAGCACCACACACACACACACACACACACACACACACACACACACACACACACACACACACACACACACACACACACACACACACACACACACACACACACACACACACACACACACACGCACACACACACGCACACACACACGCACACACACACGCACACACACACACGCACGCACACCGCAAAATGAGCCAACGTTACGCTAAAAGCTAATTAGCCTTCACCTCAAGCCAGGACTGCGAGCGAACTGAGCTGCAGTTTAAGTTTCTAGAACGCCAACGGGCTCATAGTGATGTTACTAGTAGTTGACTGGGAGGTGTTTATTATAATTTGGGGAGAGTACACTGCCTTATGCTCACCTGCTAAACACCTATCTCAGGGGTGTCAAACTCAAATACAGAGTGGGCCACAATTTAAAACTGAACAAAGCCGCGGGCCAAGGCTGAACAAATTAACCTTTTAATAGGGACCCAAACAAGTTTTGCAATGAATATTGAACAAGCAAGGTTTATATAGCTTTATAGTGACATGCAAAATTGAGCTTCAAATAATAATAATAATAATTAAAAAATATCAATGGCATATCAAATACAATTTAAATAAAAATTGAATGCCTCTTTTCTATTTGCAGCCTTCTGAGGTAAATATCAACATTTACTTTTTTCACAGGTTAATAAATTTGAAAATAAAATAATGAATAACCCAACCATTCAGGACTTTAAACTGCTCAGTTTGCAACACACTGATTTAATCTGATGTGCCCAAGCCAGATACCTGGCATCTTTTCTTGGATGCTAGTTCATTAATGTCGGAGCTCAGGCTTTGAGCTGAGGCAACCTTCATTACTGAATGAAGGTGTTCATCAGTCATTATATCTCGTAGTCCACCCGGACCACAGTCTTGGGGGCGTGCCTTTAAGGCACTGACTTTAACATCCTCTACGAGCTGTCGCCACGTCCGCTTTCCATCCATTCTAACCATGTGCCGGCCCAGTCACAAGATATGTGCGGCTTCTGTACGAATACACACGTGAATGCAACACATACTTGATCAACAGCGATACAGGTTACACTGAGGGTGGTCGTAGAAACAACTTTAACACTGTAAGAAATATGCGCCACACTGTGAATCCACACCATTCAAGAATGACAAACACATTTCGGGAGAACATCCACACCGTAACACAACAGAACAAATACCCAGAACCTTTTGCAGCATTAACTCTTCCAGGATGCTAGAAAATACACCCCCGCTACCACCAAACCCCCTCCACATCCACATCCACACACACACACACACACACACACACACACACACACACACACACACACACACACACACACACACACACACACACACACACACACACACACACACACACACACACACACACACACACACACCTTGTAGCGTCCCGGAAGAGCTGCAAAGGATTCTGGGTATTTGTTCTGTTGTGTTTATGTTGTGTTACGGTGCGGATGTTCTCCCGAAATGTGTTTGTCATTCTTGTTTGGTGTGGGTTCACAGTGTGGCGTATATTTCTAACAGTGTTAAAGTTGTTTATACGGACACTCTCAGTGTAACCTGTATCGCTGTTGATCAAGTATGCGTTGCATTCACTTGTGTGTGCGTGCAGAAGCCGCGCATATTATGTGATTGGGCCGGCACGTCGTTGGACTGGATGAAAAGCGGACGTGACGATTTCCGGGAGGGGCACTGAAATTTGGGAGTCTCCCGGGAGGGTTGGCAAGTATGAGAATTAGCGATTAATGCGGTGTTACTGCGGCACCGCCGCTGTATATAATCGGCGGGCCAGCTCTAGTTTTAATTTGATATCGCCTCAAGGGACAGGGGAAATTACACAGCGGGCCAAATTTGTCCCGCGGGCCAGAGTTTGACACCCATGAACTATCGGCTCGACGCTGAAGCGCTGACTACATGCGCTCTGAATACGCACTGCTGATTGGCTGTTACCGCTCTGAATACGCACTGCTGATTGTCTGTTACCGCTTTGTATGTAACCAATCAGATGGTTGTGTGGGTGGGACAATGCTGGGTGCTGAGACAGAGGCAGAAGAAGCAAAGCAGCTTGTTAAAACTTTAGCTTAGAAACTTGTTCGGTACAACTCCAAACCGAACCGAAACCCCCGTACCGAAACGGTTCAATACTAATACACGTACCGTTACACCCCTAGTATACATATATATATACACATACATATATATACACATAAATGGCCACGTGTGAGTTGGCACTTTGAAAAAGGGATGTTTGACAAACCGTATATAACTAAGATTATATATAATAGATTTTTCTTTGTGCAATCTATCAGCTTCTCTCTAGTTGTGCCTACTTGTCAAAGTGATAAAACTAGTTAACTTTGTAGGCCACATACTTTGCATCTCATCGAGTGTTAATACTTATCCAGCCAAAAACAAATACAAACTGTAACTCCATAACGGAGAGCAGTAACAGGGAACGTGTGGCTACAAACTCTAAGACAAACTAAGAGAAGCTTATTGAGGAAAATACACCCAAAAAGTCATTCAACGGTGCTTTTTGCTGACACTAACCTTTATGGGATCCTATTAAGGCCTCAGCCACTCTTTAGCAGACATATAGGTAGGACAGCCTTAGGAGTCCTTGTTTAAGTACATTCCATCAGTATTTCTTTGTCTTTTTGAGTCCATCATCGGCAGGCCAGCTGCACTTGATTGATCAGCTCCTCAAAACGATTAAAAAGACCCTCCACCCACGCTATATTCTGCAGATACTTCTCCACAGTTTCCTGCTGCACCTGTTCTCCCGCCTGCACCCGCAGGACCTGCACAACAAGCATCACCACGTTAATTTAATAAAAGAGTTCTCGTGAAATATGTGTGTTAAAAGTCTCACCTCGTCCTTACACATGAGGTATGTGTGGTACTTGTAGTGTTGTAGAGAGTGATATAGAGAAAACCAGTGGCTTTTCTGCTGATCCACTGTGTACTCCTGGAGAAGGAAAGTGAAAAGTATTAAATGGTGTGATATGGCGCACTCTGCTGGACAAAAGATAAGCGCACAGCTACATTACAAATAGCCACTAAAGAGGAACTTTGGCACTTTTTTGGAAATGTTGTCTATCGGTCACAATCATTATGAAAGACATGACGGCGGAGGTATTTAAAAAAAATATGCATTCTAAATATATATATATATATATCTATCTGTGTTGGCCCTGTGATGAGGTGGCGACTTGTCCAGGGTGTACCCCGCCTCCCGCCCGATTGTAGCTGAGATAGGCTCCAGCGCCCCCCGCGACCCCGAAGGGAATAAGCGGTAGAAAATGGATGGATGGATGGATATATATATATATATATATATATATATATATATATATATATATATATATATATATATATATATATATATATATATATATATATATATATATAAAAGTCTGCCTACAGCGGAGCCAATAGAAGGTTCTCTATTCCGCCCATGAAACCCAATAAAAAAAACATCCAAAAAGCGCCAACAATACTCCATTACATTTTGTGACTTGAATATTAACCAAGTGGTTAGAGTGTCCGCCCTGAGATCGGTAGGTTGGAGTTCAAATCCCAGCCGATTCATACCAAAGACTATAAAAATGGGACCCATAACCTCCCTGCTTGGCACTCAGCAACATAGGGTTGGAGTTGGGGGTTAAATCACCAAAATGATTCCCGGGCGCGGCGCCGCTGCTGCCCACTGCTCCCCAAGGGGATGGGACAAATGCAGAGGACAAATTTCACCACATCTAGTGTGTGTGTGTGACAATCAGTGGTACTTTAATCTTTAAGTATTAGTGCTATTAGTATTATAAGCGCTAGCGCAGACAAACTATTTATAGCGGCGCTGTGATCACCAGCTTGAGTGCTAATGTTAACATGACATGATGTGGGACGGCGTGGCAAAGTTGGTAGAGTGGCTGTGCCAGCAATCGGAGTGTTGCTGGTTACTGGGGTTCAATCCCCACCCTCTACCATCCTAGTCACGTCCGTTGTGTCCTTGGGCAAGACACTTCACCCTTGCTCCTGATGGCTGCTGGTTAGCGCCTTGCATGGCAGCTCCCGCCATCAGTGAGTGAATGTGTGTGTGAATGGGTGAATGTGGAAATACTGTCAAAGCGCTTTGAGTACCTTGAAAGGTAGAAAAGCGCTATACAAGTATAACCCATTTATCATTTATTTATGATCGACTGATCATCTGCTTCCTCGCTAATCAAACTGTATTGTAGATCATAAATCATGCCTCTCACCTGCATAGCAGAAGCACAAGAATGTATTCCGACAAGTTGGTACACTTTGACAGCCAATTTAGACGTTAACAGCACGAAAAGACGCTTGGTTCCACCCACCTTTGCGAGCATTATGAGTCATTCTTCATCTGAATGGGAATATATGAACATCCTAGAAGTCTGCATCGTAATGACAGCAGACATTGTGCAGTAAGTGATGTTTTATTATGTTTGTTGGCTCTCATGAAGTCTGCAGTAAGTAATAACCAGTGACCTTGTTAAAAAAATAAGCGAACGTTGTGATGCGTTTTTGAAATTAATGCAACGTGTATGCTTAAAATGAGCAAAATACATACATATTAAATGCTATTATAAATGTGCCCATTACTACATTACATATAAATGGAAGTGTTTAGATGTTTTTTTTTAAAGGGCTTCATAGGCAGAATAGAGCGGATCCCATAAGCTCCATTGTAAGCGGACTTTTGATCGCATTTATTTAATATTTAGAATGCCTTTTGGAAAAAAATACATCCATCTTCATGTCTTTCAATGATTGTAAACGATAGGCAACATTTTTAAAAAGTTCAGATACCCTGCCCTTTTAAGATTCTTTAAAAAAATGATGTATGCACCTTTTTGTCACGTTGCTGGTCGTTTTGAAAAGCACTGACAGTTAAAAAAACTATTATCTGAATGCTGTCAAAACACACCAGCCCACCTGTGGCACTTTGTTAGGCAACTTGTAAGGCTTCATGGTCTTCTTGCTGTAGGCCTTCCCACTGAGACGCACTTTAAAGACAGGTGCCTCCCCGTCCTTTTTCAACTCCGTCACCACAGAGATCTCTGGGTAGCTGTCCAGTGACGTCTGAAGATGACAGAAGACCCGCATTGTTCTATTACAAGCAACAATATAATGTTTCAGAAGCAAACCCACCTTCAGGACTTGCCCAATGTGCAGTTTGTGAAGCAAGCGTTTCCTGTTGTCACTGATCAACTCATCCATTCTTCTCATATGTGGCAGCAACAACTCATCTGTACGTGTGACAATACACGCTGTGTCAGGCTTGCAGCTGGAGACCACTCTTTCGTTTTAGTTTTGTCAATTACCATTCCTTCTTTCAAGTTCAGTCATCACACTTTCGTCGAGGGCAAGGCTGATGAGCAGCTCCACGAAGCTCTTGAAAGTGTCCTTCATGGTTCTTGTGTTGAGAAGTCGTGAAGCAAAAGGCACAGGAGGGTTAAAGTCTGGAGAAAAGAAAGCAGCAAATTTAAAACACATTCCTACATAAAGTTGTCAAACTGAGAACAACAAAACTTTACAATAAAACTTCTATCTTTACCAAATACTGTAACTAAGACTCAGGGTGAGGCGGCATTGAGCCACTACGGCCCCCACCTGTGGAACAGTCTGCCGGAAAGCCTCAGGATTGTAGACACCGTTAATATTTTTATGAAAAAGGATAAAGAAATACCTTTTTAATCAGACTTTTTACTGATCATGTTTAACTCTTATAATTTGTATTTTAATTGTGTTATTTTCCATTTTATTTATTGCTAATAGTTTTACTATTATTTTGTCAATTCTGTTTTTAATAATGTGTTATTTATATTTTATTTTGACATATATTGTATAATATGTTTCATGCTATTATTTTGGATGGCGTTATTTTAGTAATTATTCAGTGTTTTGTTTTTGTCAATAGTGTACATGAGTGTTTGTAATGTGGGTTTTTATAGCTCTTCTTTCTTTTTATTGTGTTGCCACTTGTTTGTGCATGGAAAGTGCTATGTAAATAATTTTCTACCATCTTCCTCATCAGCTTCTTCTGCAGAGGATGATCCCGAGGCAGTGGGCGACAAGGCCTCCTTCCATTTCCGCCTCTTCTTGGGCGGTGGCTCTGCTCTTGGCTTGAGAGGTTTGATGGGCCGAAGCTTCTGAGTATGAGACTGGGAGAGGGGGGCAGCTGTCAAGCCCAGCAGAGTCTTCACCTGAAAACCTCTGTGAAACAGACCAAAAGATGACATCACTGCCAGAAACAACACTCAGCTCTCAAAGGTCATAGTCATAGCTCACCTTAATGAGTTCATAGGCTTGCAGCGTGGCTTCCGACTGCACACACGGACATACTCTCTTTTGTTCACGGTGTCCAGAAACTTCACATAGACTCTCTGGTACATGGTCTTGGCATCACCAAAGTATCCAAGATACTACACACAGAACACGAACAATGTTACATAGGCGAATAAACTAGTCTTGGATGATCACAATGTACACCAACTGATATCTTGTGGATCGTCTCATACATTCCATTACACAAGGGAATGAAGGCACAATCATAAATATATTTTTTTACGTGTGTAAGTATGTCAAGTTAAGTAAAATTTCAAAACAAATTACTCCGGATCATAGGTTGACTATTGGTCAGATTTTAAAATCTATCCGACAGGAAATCATTTAAATGATATTAAAAAATAATACATTTTAATCTGTTCCAGTGTCAAGCAGTCTAGTAAGAAAATGTTTTTAACTGTAGTATATATGTATGGGCAATGTTTTCAGGAACATGTTGATAATTTAACAACTAGAGGTGAGAAAATTAGGAATTTGGACGATTTTGAATTGATGGACAAATGCTCAAATATGGCTTATTTTCATGTTAAATGGGTTGTTTCAAAACAAAACAAGAACACCACCGGCTATTTTATTTTATCCTTAGTGGTTTGAAAGATCATAAACTTTTTAAAAGTGTCTATATTTTTCACAACTACTAAATATACTGAATAAAAATTGCTTGTTGGCCTGAGGAATTTGTTTGGTGTACAAGCTTGTCACTCACCGCTGTCAGCCCCTTTAAAAAATCAATACAGACTGTTCTAAAATGCAGATCAAATGCAGACTCATGGGGGAGGGAGAAAAAGGGGACAAGCTAAGCTAGTCGCGGTGCTAAATTAGCTTGATTGAAAAGTAGTAAAAAGAGAAAATAAATGGTTTGAACACTTCAACAAAAGTCTAACTGGAACAGCGTTACAACAGTATCTACAATATAATAATAGTACCAGGGGTGTAAACTCACTTTAGCTCAGGGGCCACACGAAGGAAAATCTATTTCCAAGTGGGCCGGACTGGTAAAATCACGGCATGGTAATTTAAAAATACTTCAGATTGTTTCTTTGTTTAAAAATAGACCAAGCACATTCTGAAAATTTACAAATCATATTTTTTACACTTAAATGTTGCGCTTAATAGTATTCTATCTTCATTTGTCGTTATTTATACTTTCTGAATAAATGATGTGATAATGTTCATCAGTAAAATAGGTGGAATTGAGTCTGGCAGTTTTAAAATGCTCCTATTGGTGTTAATTTTTAATCTATCAGAAGATTAATTGAATAATAATATCACAATCAAATTACAGGGTGTTATTAATGTAATTTACTAATTTTCCTCAACTGATGTACTAACATCATGTGGTTTATTCTGTACATATGTAGCATAATCGACAACAAAACTTGTGAATTTGGACTCATTTCATTGTAATACACAAGAAGTTAAAAAGGGATTGCTGAATTTCCCCCAGGGATCAATAAAGTACTTTCTATTCTATTCTATTCTATACATATTATTTTTGCATATTTATGTGCGCCCACAAAATGTACAACACGAAATGTACAGATTATCAAAAGCATTTTTGGGGGGTAGAAATGTCACAGGTTTTATTACCAACAACATATTTGACAATCAAGGCATGAAAGTAACAATCCACATTTTGTATCATTACTATCACTAATAAGTACGTAGTGTCCAAACACAGAAGTGTTGTCTCTATTCTCCTATCTTAACACGGCACATAGCTCCGCCACCTCTGAAGTCATGCACACTATTGCAACAGGGGATGCAAAAAATTGCTATTTCGACATCTAGTGGACACATTTGGAACAGCAGATTTTTTTATTCAGAAATTTCAGCTTATTTTTATACTTTGCAAACTCATCTCACAGGCCGTGCATTTATCACCCCTGGTCTAAACAATATATTAATCATTTACAATACAGTAATTAAAGATGCATAAATAATTGATTTATAATTTAATCATAGCTCCTGAATTGTAATCAAATCGTGTGATGCCCAAAGATTTCCAACTCTATTAACAAACATATAAGTGTAAAAAGGTAACTACTTATTTCAATAATATTGAAACAAAACATCTTGTTAAGGTCGTCTCTCGCTTGCGCTTAAAAAGTACTGCACACACCATATAGGGTAAAATCAATAAAACACTCCACTTTTAAAAGATATAGCATCTAGCCTTGGACTTTTCAAAGTGTGGCACAGTGAGCCCCCGTCAGAGATTATATCCCGATTAGGGCCTACCCTTAGCCCTTATAGACTTATTTTGTGGAGCACATTTTCTGGTAATGCCAGACGTTCTTAACTAGAACTAGAAAAAAACATTTTCTTTGTTCGTAAACATTACTTAAGTTAGTTTAGCCTGTTAAAAAAAAAAGTTTTCCTTAATTTTCTCAAGCTGCTACACCAGCAATAGAGGAGGCCCACCTCACAGTCTGAAAGCCTTGTTCAAACAAGTCACCTGCTCGCTAGTTAAGCGTGACGTTAAGCATAATGATAGTAAGATCTCCTAAATTTTTGTGGCTTTCAAGATATATTTTTATTTCAATTGTTACCCATGTTGACTTACACTGTTAGTAGCCGAAAACACTCGCTTCCCGTCTCTCAACTCTGGCACAAATTTCTGCAGCAGAGCCTTCTGGACTTTCCAAATGGCAGGAGGCTCACTTCCTGCTCGCATAGTTCCCTGATAACAGAGCACAGTGCATGTTATCTACAAGTAAGATATGATTCATTTTCTGGCTAAAAGCCTAAACACTTGCATATGTTGTACCTTTAAGGTCTCAATATCCTCCTTTCTCACAACAAACTCGTCTCTCTCCCGGTACATTCCTTCACCTCCACTGTCCGACAGCTCCTCGTCAGTCAGTCCCTCGATGGCCACACTTGTCAACTGTACAGCGAGCTGACCAGGTGGCATCTCTTTGGGCTGCTGTCTTGCAGTGGTAGTGATTCCTGTGACAACGGCGTTTGGTGTTTGGGTGGAAGTAGATATGGGTGGAGGGCAGGTTTCTGTGATGTTGAATGTCACAGCGGGGACTTGGAGTGGTTTTAGTATCGTAATGGGGACCTGGTTTTCTGGAGGAGGATTAAATGTATGCATTAACATGCTAAACATCGATCATTTTTCTTGATTCACCAATTTTAGTCTTGGAGAGTCAAAGGTGCCAGCAACAGCTTCAGAAAATAATGAAAAAACATTTTTCAAACCTGTTAAGATAGTGCTTCTTAAATAGTAGGTTGGGACCCCCCGATATGGTGGGGACAGGTGTCAGTACGAGTGAAAGGGGGACTTCAAGTATTAGCGCCCTTATGAATTTATGGCTGAATGATACACAGGCCTCCAGCAAGGTAGCAGCAGTGCTCAAATTAATCAACAGGCTGACCATGAAATATGACAAACTATATTTTGGGTTTACTGTAATATGGTAGGTAATACATACATATCATAAACTTAAGAAGAATCAGCTCTTTATTTAGAGCAAATGCAAGTGCTTGATACATGCAGATAAATAGATAACTATCAGGTTCTCCATGGCAGTTCAAATTCAAGAGAGTGTAAAACTAAAGACAAAAAAATAATTGAGAACCACGGTGTTAAGCCAATTTAAGTTATTTTTAAAGACTCAATGAATTGACTCTGTTTCAATAAATTAAACAGAGGCTGGTATAAGCAGAAAACATGCTAAAATGTGTTTTTTGGCAAGTAGGGGAGGACGTGTCAGTGGAGTATTATGTCCTCGTAGGGGAACTCAATGTGCCACACTTTGAAAATGCCAGGTTTTGTAATTAATAGTTTTAGCATTAGAAAAGTATTGACAAATGTTGGCTAAGTGTTACTATACCTAGCTTGTTTTTCCGTTCTGAGGACTCATCAAGCGCAGAGAGTGCTGAGCTGATACTGTTCCTTAGCGCCTGGTTTCTCCCCGTGTTCTCCTCTTCATCGGAGCTGAATGATGGCAGCGTCTCCAAGTTCTTCTGTAGCTCGTCGTCCAAACGTTTCTGATGAGAGCTCACTCCCTGACTCTGCTGGGCAATCAGTGCACCTGGTAGAGTTTGAATTTTGGGGGGTTCAATACTTGGTGGTGGTTTGGTCAAGACACCAGTCTTTTTGGGCCGAGTAGTGTTTCTTGAAACATTTGCAGGGGACTGCTGTTTGGGGCCAGATTTAATGAAGTCCAGGAAGGAGCCGATAAAACCGTTTTTCACCTCGGGTTGTTTCTCTTCCACTTCCCGAATTTTCTGCCTTATTCTTTCCTGTTGTGGACAACTATCATATGTGCTTTGTGAGGCAGATGGGCTGGAATCACTGCCTCTAGAGTTCTGCCGCTTTGCCTGTACAGTGCGCTTGGCTGGTTTTGCTTGTACTATATCCTCACCCTTTGTCAAAGACGGAGGGCAAACTTTCTTTTGTGGGAAGTCCTCAACACCTGGGCTTTTCATTAGGCCGTTCTCAGTTGTGATACACTTCCCTTTGACACGGCTTTGGAAGCCTGATGGGTCATAAACGTGCCTGATTGAGTGGTAGTCGTTTTCAGAGCTCTCTCCATCTCCATTGGTGTCAAGATCAGAACTGTTGTGATGAACGGACAGTCCTTGGCGGTCTGTAGAGATCTGTGCTTCATTTAGCATCATAGTCATGGAGTTACTGCCTGTAAGGATTGTCTGCGCTGTCGAGAAACTAGGTGACATGTGCGTTATATCCACCGTTTGAAAGTGATTCTTGGCATCGACAGAACCTGTCATTGCTACAATTTCAGCCTGGGTGGAGGATGCGGCTTTGACAAAGTCTTGCGGTGTGACGCCACAAGCAGCCACGGTAGCAGCCAAGATGTCATCAACGTTTGATAAAATATTCCTGTCATCGGCTAGTAAGACAGAGTCTGGGAAGCAAAGAGAGTTAAGGGCAAATTGGTTCTTAGCATCATTTGACTGGTCATTAGCTGACTGGCTGTAGTGGTCTTTAGAGGAATCTGAGCACCCTGAGCTCTGCTCAGACACGACTGTAACTTGCTGACTTTCAGAGACACTGCGACAAAGCAGTTGTTCACGATCCATCTGAAGGTACTGGACATTATAAGGGCTCAAACCTTGGGTTGATTGAAGGCCTTGTGCAGATACTACCTTTGAAGACATTTGAGCATTTTGCACAAGAGGCTGCTGAAGAAGAATCATCTGGTTGGGCTCCAAGAGAACCTGTGCGTTAGGGACAGTGATGAACTGGGTGTGGACTGCTGGGATATGGTCCTGGTGAGTTTGTTGTGACTCAGGTAATTTGATGTGGAGAGGCCGCTGCTTAAGTTCTGGACTCAGGAGTATATGTGAAGATACAAAACCAGAGTTATTTGTTTTTGGATCTGCATTTACCTGTCCATTGGCAATGCTTAGGTGACTGTGATGCTGGACCATGGAGCTCAACCTCTCATGGTTAACATGTGCTGTGTTTAACTGCGAGAGCTGGTCAGCAGAACGTGAACTGTCTCTGATGACGCTTTGCGTTTTGTGGAGGTCCTCCATTTTTGAAACTACATAGATTACATTGTTGTGAGCTGCCACAGTACCATTAATAACAGAGCCCCCCATGGACGCCTGCTGGAGAGCCTGTAGGTCCTGTATAGGAAGTTCTTCAAGTGTTTGTTTGCCATACATTGGCTTTATGTCTCTTAATGATAATCTGATATTATTACTTAAAGCTTGGGAAGTTGAAGAGTAGGTAGCAGACACAGTCTCAGAAGTATGTGGAGTCTGGACTGTTACTTGCTGGGAAACTGTGCCAAGTGTTTTATGTCCCACAGAGGCTTGCATCTGAGTATAGTCATGTGCAGAAGTGGCTTGGTAAGAGTTATTCAGAGACTGTATTGTGGCATATTGCTGAGATTGAGTCACTGAGGCCTGCTCCTGTGACTCTGACGTATAAGCCACATTTGGGTCAGTCTGAGAGTGAGACGATGGGTAGCTACCTTGACACAAACCATGGACTTCGACACCATACTGTTCTTGGCTCAGGCTTGGATTGGGAGAGTACAGAAGAGCTTGACTTACAGACGCCACATTGGCAGACAGACTGGAGATGGAAGGCAATGTCTTGTATAAGGATGATAAATTGTGTGAAGAGGAATGGGCGGGCTCTGTCTGCGTATGTGGCGTGATATAGGTCTGAGACAGAGTGTTGGACATAAGGCTGGGTAGTTGCGCTGGTACCTGGTTAGCAATCACAGAGTTCTGCTTCTGGGAGAGGCTTTGATTCTCCTCACGGCCAACAAAAGCTAGTTTGGAGGAGCACTCTTTAGCTGTTGGGACTGTGGTGCAAGAATAACTACGAGTAACTGAGTCCACTTTGTGTTTTATGGCACTATCGACACCGTGGGAGGAATCAGTGTCTGTTGAAGGGCTGCAAGATACCGAGGTATCGCACGATGGGTCTTGTCGGTAAGACATGGCCCCTTCACCGACAGAGCCATAATAACTCTGTAAGGAGTCCTCAGAGTTTGGCGGCAGTTCTGAGGCTATGTGGCTGCTAGAAGGCCTCTGGTGGTGTTTGATCACGCTACATTCCCGCTGAAGCGCTCTCTCAACAGAGCCTGAGAAAACGGTGGCCCCGTAGGACTGCGAGGGACTATGAGGGGCAGGGAGGGCTGCTGGTAGAAGGCTAAACTGTGGTTGCAGGAGATGGGGGGCCGACTCCTGGGCTGACCGGTACGTGGAGGACTCGACTGGAAGAGCTGAGCCCGAAACGGGGCTTGTAAGATTGAAGGCCAGTGCTGTTGAAAGTACACTTTGACTGGGTTTGTGCTGGAGGAGGGAATCGTTATGAGATAATAGGCCATTGATGGAAGTGCTGAGGGATGGTTCCTGGAGACCCAGTGCCGGGTTGGTGGAATAACTCCTGGAAGTGTACGGACCAGTGTGTTGATAAGTTGACAGAGCAGCCGGTGTAGGAAATGTGGTGGCAGAAGACAGAGCACCAGTCAAATACAGCTCTGCGGTGGAGGGGTTGGTACCTTAATTGCAGAATTGGGAGAAGCAATATGAGATTAGAAATGATTGCAAAACCAAAGTGTGTGAACATATGCGTGTACCTTTTAGTATTTTATTTCAAAAGATAAAGTGGCATTTTATACTAATACTGAAAAAATAATCACGTTTATTCACCTGCAGGCCATGATGGAGGTCTAAAAGGAGGAAGCAGTGAGGCACTAACAGGGCTTCTTGACTCCATGGCTGACAGGAAGCTCATGATTGAGGTCTCTGAAGTGTTAATGTTTGTTTCAAGCGCTCCTGGCGGTCAAAAGAGTTACATGATTAGTACAAAATTTGTGATCAGTATATTTTTCAAATAATAATCCAAACTGTATCCCAGGTAAATAATGAACACTTTTACAGGAATACACTGAAACCTCTAAAATTTAACTTGGTTAGATCAGTGTTTTTCAACATTTTCTGAGCCAAGGCACATTTTCTTCATTGAAAAAATTCTGAGGCACACCACCAGCAGAAAACATAAAAAAATGAAACTTAGTAGCCGATATTAAGAATAAAAAGTCGTTCTCGCAATTGTTGGATATGAATTCAAACCATAACCAACCATGCATCACTATAGTGATGCATAGTTGCAAAGTACCAAAGCAGGTGTACTGTCACGACCTGTCACATCCCGCCTAGGGTTGGGTATCGTTTGAATTCGAACGATTCCGATTCCGATTCTTTGTTTCGATTCTGATTCCTGACGATTCTCGATTCCGATTCTTTTAAGAGGCAGGGTCAAAAAAAAGTTTAGGATATTTTAAATGAGCTAGCTAACCTACAGTCTTTCTGAATGAAATAGTCTGACATTCTCCATCAATTTTAATTCTATTAACTTTTTATGAACTTTACTATAAATTCCTTACAGGGCTGTTTTCAACTAGAATATAAATATCAAATCTATGAACTTGAATATAAATATTATAAATTATGAATACATTTTCCCAGGGGTACACTTTCCTCAAGAGAGCTTTATTTTTGAAAACCTCATGAAAACACATTTACACATACGTGTATGATGCTGCAGGAAACCTCATGAAAACACCTTTACACACACAAGTGTATGATGCTGCAGGAAACCTCATGAAAACACCTTTACACATAAGTGTATGATGCTGCAGGAAACCTCATGAAAACACATTTACACACACAAGTGTATGATGCTGCAGGTACTTAAAAATGTTACCATGCTCCCACTGATGGGCTAACCTGGTGCAGAAAAGCAAATAAACAATAAGAAACAACTTGCAAAACCCAGTCCAGATTAGCAGCAGGTACAGTATAAAATCAGAGACAGTTCTTGTTTAGGAAAATGACCATATCCACCTTCTCAGGCAGGATGCGTGAGCGTTCTGGACAGATAGTGTCTCCTGCTGTGGAGTCGCTCGGCTATGCTAACACTTCCGGCGGTGGGCGCTTCTTCGTTGGTGTTCAGCGGCTTCTTCTTCCGGTTCGGCGGACACATTTTTTTCCGGTCGGCGGACTGGGTATCGAAACTAGGAATCGAAATTTAAACTTTTGAACGATTCCGGGAGAATCGGAAAGTTAGTCCCGGTTCCAATCGATACTCAATACCCAACCCTAATCACGCCGTAACTTATTTTGAGTTTTTTGGTGTTTTTCTGTGTGTAGTGTTTTAGTTATTGCTTTGCGCTACTATTTTGGTGGCTTTTCCTCTTTTGTTGGTATTTTCCTGTAGCAGTTTCATGTCTTCCTTGAATGCTATTCCCCGCACCTGCTTTGTTTTTTAATTCAAGACTGTTTAACTTGTGGGCACGCAATCCTTCTTTGTGGGGACATTGTTGATTGTCATGTCATGTATGGATGTACTTTGTGGACGGCGTCTGCTCCACACGCTGTAAGTCTTTGCTGTCGTCCAGCATTCTGTTTTTGTTTATTTTGCAGCCAGTTCAGTTTTAGTTTCGTTTTGCTTCAATGCCTTTTCTTAGCGGCACTCGCCTTTTGTTTATTTTTGCTTTAAGTGTTAAATACCTTTTTACCTACACGCTGCCTCCCGCATACTGAGATCACAACAAACCATGTTTTGATACCGGTACCAAAATGTATTTTGATACTTTTTTTTTTTCAAATGAAGGGGACCACATACAATGTCATTATTGGCTTAATTTTAATAGAAAATCTGATGATACATTTAGCATAGGTTTTTATTGCAATTAAAGACCAATTTTGGAATTAAATAATATAATGAAACTACTAGACAACTACTCTTTCTGTAGTAAGAAAGCAAATGGGTTACAAAGGCTCCCAATTTGGCTGTTTAAGTGTGCAGTAACGTACTGTGTCTTTTCCCATTGTATTATTTTGTCAAAAAACATAAGGGACAAGCAGTAGAAAATGGATGGATGGATGGATAATTAATTGACTTGTTCATTTACTGTTAATATTTGGTTACATTCTGTTTTAACATGCTCTATCTACACTTCTGTTAAAATGTAATAAGCACTTATTCTTCAGTTGTTTGGATACTTAACATAAGTATAGGGTGATACAAGAAAATTGGGTAAGGATTTAAAACAAAGTACCATATTTTCCACACTATAAGGCGCACCGGATTATAAGGCGCACCTTCAATGAATGGCCTATTTTAAAACTTTGTTCATATATAAGGCGCACCGCATTATAAGGCGTATAGAATAGACGCTACAGTAGAGGCTGGGGTTACGTTATGCATCCATTAGATGGAGCTGCGCTAAAGGGAATGTCAACAAAACAAATAGTGATTGTACTGACACTTCTACTTGCTGCACTCTGTTCAACAACCCACTGTTCGAGTTTGTCCTCCAAATGTAGCCATCTCGCTTTGTTACCTCGGAAACTCTGTTTAGTCTTCTTTACTTGGCGCAGGTCATCATGTTGCTTCCTCCACTTCCGCACCATTGATTCATTAATGTTAAATTCTCTCGCTCCTGCTCTATTCCCGTGTTCTACTGCGTGACTGATCGCCTTGAGTTTAAAGGCCTACTGAAACCCACTACTACCGACCACGCAGTCTGATAGTTTATATATCAATGATGAAATCTTAACATTGCAACACATGCCAATGCGGCCGGGTTAGATTAGTAAAGTGCAATATTAAATTTCCCGCGAAATATCCTGCTGAAAACGTCTCGGTATGATGACGTTTGCGCGTGACGTCACGGATTTTAGCGGACATTTTGGGACACCATTGTGGCCAGCTATTAAGTCGTCTGTTTTTATCGCAAAATTCCACAGACATCTGTGTTGGTGAATCTTTTGCAATTTGTTTAATGAACAATGGAGATAGCAAAGAAGAAAGCTGTAGGTGGGAAGCGGTGTGTTAGCGGCCGGCTGCAGCAACACAAACACGTAGCGGCTACGTCGTAGCCGGTGTTTCATTGTTTACATTCCCGAACGATGACAGTCAAGCTTTACCATTGGCCTGTGGAGAACT
The DNA here is from genome assembly GCF_033978785.1 of Entelurus aequoreus. NCBI lineage: Eukaryota > Metazoa > Chordata > Actinopteri > Syngnathiformes > Syngnathidae > Entelurus > Entelurus aequoreus. The sequence continues at coordinate 39,620,616 of NC_084732.1, read as the reverse complement.
GGGACAACATAGACTCTTACCAGGAGGACTTTGATTTGGATACGCATGCTTGTGGAGATGGGACAACAGAGACTCTTACCAGGAGGACTTTGAGTTGGATACGCGGTACCGTGAGTACGCAGTTGCGGCTTCCAAACATTTGATCGCTTGCCCGTACGTGCGTGCGTGCCGCTATGTGCATGTCACGTACGCAACTTTGGGGAAATATATGTGCTGTATGAACTTTGGGGAGGTGAACGGTACTTTGGGCTGTGGGATTGAGTGTGTTGTGCGGGTGTTTGAGTTGTATTGGCGGGTTATATGGACGGGAGGGGGGAGGTGTTTGTTATGTGGGATTAATTTGTGGCATATTAAATATAAGCCTGGTTGTGTTGTGGCTAATAGAGTATATATATGTCTTGTGTTTATTTACTGTTTTAGTCATTCCCAGCTGAATATCAGGTCCCACCCGCCTCTCACAGCATCTTCCCTATCTGAATCGCTTCCACTGCCCTCTAGTCCTTCACTCTCACTTTCCTCATCCACAAATCTTTTATCCTCGCTCAAATTAATGGGGAAATCGTCATTTTCTCGGTCTGAATCGTTCTCGCTGCTTGTGGCCATGATTGTAAACAATGTGCAGATGTGAGGAGCTCCACAACCTGTGACGTTACGCTACTTCCAGTACAGGCAAGGCTTTTTTATCAGCGACCAAAAGTTGCAGAATGGTTGGAATAGGTAGTAGCCAGGTTTGAAATTCCCCCAAGCAAAATTATTGCTATTGTGCATGACAATGGTGCACTTTATAAAAAAAAAACATTTTTGTAACATTTTCCTTGTTTTATTTGGCGAGTTGAAAGAACATGGTGCCAGTATGCTGTTTTTTTTCAATAAAATACTGGAAAGGATAGAAATGTAGTTTGTCTCTTTTATCCGATTATTAATCGAGTAATCGAAGTAATAATCGACAGATTAATCGATTATCAAATTGATTGTTAGTTGCAGCCCTAAGTGACACACATTAGTTTCGCTATCTGCTGCAGCTCACCAGTAATCATGCCCTGAATGCAGACTTGCAGGCACTCACAAAACATCTATTTGACTGTATTGGTCCCGACACACCCAATAATTTAATCAGAAAAGGCACTTTTATATCTAAATATATTTTAATCAGACTCTTTGTTTATGTGTCTGCAAAGATCCACTCCTCTGATACAACATTTTGTTCCTGAAATAATCATTAAACAGCTTAATCCATTCCATCATTTAATTTCACACACTGGGTTATGGGTTTTACTTGTTTAGCGCTTTTCTACCTTCAAGGTACTCAAAGCACTTTGACACTATTTCCACATTCACCCATACAAATGTGCTGTAATGAAACAACTGGAATTGTGTAATGCATTACATTGTATCGTATGCATGTTCGAAATAAACTGAAACTGAACTGAACTGAAACTTGTTTTATGTGTTGGTACTAGGAATGTCAAGGTACGAAAAATTCTTATCACGTATATTGTGACCAAATATAATACAGTTATTATTATCGCGGTATTTTAAAATGTGCTCAAAGCCAGGCCTGCAGAGATGCCATGGCATGCCGGCTGTGGGCGCGGGGCTGGGCCCTTATGGCTTTTTGCCGGATGGGGTGCCTGGTGGGGGGTGGGCGGGGGGGCCTGGACGTGCGGGAAGGGCGGCGGGGTTTCGTGGCGCTGGGCACTGTTGGCAACCAGGCCTCATGTTTATTTTTATTTTATTTAATTTAAAGGGTATATTTTATTTTATTTATTATTATTATTTTTATTTTTTATATATATTTTTTTGTTTTGTTTTAGTGTATGTATGTGTGTGTATATGTGTGCATATGTATATGTATGTTGGTGTATATATGTGTGTGTGTGTGTGTATGTGTATATGTATATGCATGCATGTGTGTATGTATGTGTATATACATATATGTATGTATGCGTATGTGTGTATGTATAGGTGTGTGTATGGGTGTGGATGTCCGGTGGATCGATTGGCCTGTATGTGAATGAGTTGGGGTAGGTGGGTTGGTGGCCTCTGTGGTAGCTGGGGGTGTGCGTTGTTGTGGTTTACGGGGTAGGTCGCTTTTTTTTGTTTCGGTTTCGGCGGCCGCGGGTGTTTGTACTGCGGACGGGCGGTGGTGGTGATGGTTGCTGTGGTACTGCCAGCGGTTGGCGTCGCTGTGTTGGGTTGGAGTGGTTGGGGGACTGTGGCTGGTATCTGTGCGCTTGTGGGGTTGTGGGGGCTGGCTGGCGTTGGCTTGCCGGCTGGTTTGGGGGCTGGCGTGCGGACGGGGTGCATTGACTTCTTCCCCCGTTGGGGGGCGCCATCCCCTGGCCGGAACTCGTATGGGTACGTTGCTGTGTGGATGGCCGGGATGCGGTGTTTGCATTGGGCATGGGGCTGTGCGGTTTTTCTGCGTTTGGTTGCTGGTATGGGCTCTGCGGGGTTGGGTTGGGGCGGGCGGGGGATGGCTTTGTTTGGCGGGGGGTGGGCTCGCGTGGCGTCACGCTAAAGTGGTCTGGTGTGGGTCACGGGCCGTGGGGGAGGGCCTTCCTGGCCGTAGTTCCTGGTTGTCGGCCGCATGGACTGGGGGGGATGTCCGGGCCCTCTACTCCTCCTACTTATAGCACACAGTCACACAAATATAGGACTTTGGGGGATTGTCCTGCGGGGAGGCATGGCGGGGGGTTGAGGATGCCTCCTATGGGGCTCCAGTCCTCCTGTCTTGTCCCCTGCTTGTCCATCCCCCAATCTTAGCTGCATATTAGACACTTAGGATTTGGAGGGCTCGGCTTGGTTGGGACCCACCAAGACCTTGATGTCCCCCAAATTTAATCGCATTATTAGTTCCCACAAGCATACATATCTCACTCACGCTACAGTACACGCATCAATAGGGACTGGAGGTCAGCTGTAATGGCTGACCTCCTAATTTTAACTACACAGTAGACACTCTGGGGGCCTTGTACACATGCATGTGGGGGGGTTGGGGTTCGGCGCACCCCTCATTGCCTCGTCGGCCGGTGCGGATTCAGGGGACTGCGTTCTGGTGGCCTGCCAGGCTTTTATTGATTTATTATTATTATTTTTTTATATATATATATATATATATATATATATATATATATATATATATATATATATATATATATATATATATATATATATATATATATATATTTTAAATAATTTTTATTATTTACTTACTTTATTTTATTTATTCATTTGTATTTGTTATTTTTAATTTAATTTAATTTGTATTTTATTTTATTATTATTATTATTTTTTAATTATTATTATTATTTTTGTTTAATCGTATTATTTATTTGTGTGTGGCGTCGCGCGGGTCTCGCTTCCTGTTGGGTGGGGTCCCTGCCCGTGTGGCCCGACCTTGCGCTGTGGGGTCTCTGTTGGCGACTTGATGTGGCGGCGGCGCACGTGTCTGGTCTGGATACTGTGTCTCGGTTGTTTGGGCGGTGGTGTGTTTGTGCGGGTTTGGGTTGGGGTGGTGGGGTCTTTTGGTGGGGGGGGTGTTGGTGTCTCTTGTTTGCGTGTTGGCCTTTGGGCTTGCTGGCGGGCTGGCGCTGGCTGGTCTCTGTGATCCTGTTGGCGTGTGGTTGCCGGTCGCGTTTTTTTTTTAATCGATTTAAATGGGTGGTGCTGGCTGTCTGGGCGTGTTGTGGTTGCTGTTTCTGCTGCCGCTTGTTTGTGGTGTGGGCGCCCGTGGCTGCTGGGTCTGGTGCAGGGGGGGTGGCTGATGTTGTGACTGGTGGCAGCGCGCGCGCGTGGTGGTTGTCGGGGCTGACAAACTGTGTATATGTATGTGTGTGTGTGTGTATGTGTGTGTGTGTATGTATGTGTGTATGTATGTATGTATATATATGTGTATGTGTATGCATGTGTATGTGTACATGTGTATGTTTATGTGTATGTATATATATATGTATGTATATTTCTGGGGGTACGTTCTGGGCCTGCCTGTCGGGTGGGGGTCGGCGCCTCAGGCTACTGCATCCGGACTGCGTGTCTGGAGCTCCTGGGTCCCACCGTCCATCCCTTCCGGGTGCCCGTCTTGGTTGGGGCCTGCTGAGTCTGGTCCCTGCATCTACTGTGGTAGCTTGGTGCTGCAGGGTATTCCGAGGTGCTGCGAGTCGGCCAGTTGTTGGGGTAGCGACCTTGTGTGTCAGCATGTCTGTGATCTTCTTTTAATTATTTATTTATTTTTTTATTTTATTATTATTTTTTTATAAATAGATTTAATTATTTATTTATTCTTATTTTTTAATATATTTTATTAATATTATTATTATTATTATGTATTTATTTATTTATTTATTTCCCCTACCTCAGGGGGGGGGGGGGTACTCGGCTGGGCGGTTGCTGGTTGTTCCATCTCCATCGTTGGGGTCCCTGCGGGTGGGGTGGGTGGTTCCCGTGGCCCCGTGCTGGGTGGTCCTGTGGCGGCCGGCTTGGGTGGGGTGGCCGTGGGCTGGCCTCGCCGCGCTCTCCGGGGGTGGGGGGGTCTCCGGGCCCCTCGGGCGGGGCGTCCCGCCTTTCTGTCCGTGTGGGGTGTGGTCTCTCGCTGGCTTGGGGTCTGGCTGCCCCCTGCTTTTCTCGTGCCTTGTCCTCTGCCGGGTGCGTCTGTCTGCGGCCTGCTGCTGGCCCTTGTGGGCGGCGCGGTGGGCCAGGCTCTGGGGTTCCTGTCGCTGTCCGGCTTGGCTGCGTGGGGGCGGTGGCCCCTGGTTCCCTGGGCACCGCACCTACTGTTTGTGGGATGGGCTCTCTGGGAGGCTGGGGCCGTACTCTGGCTCCCGCACACATTGGGAGTCAAATGTATTGTACATGCAAATTCACATATACTCACACACATACATACACACATACATACTGTAGGTACCTACGCTCCCACATACATATACAAATAAATACAGTACATATTTACACACTCAAAGTTCGTACATCCACACGCACATTCATTATACAAACATACTGTATACACATACTGTACATATACATTCACTGTAAAAACATACATATACACATACTGTACATATACACTCACTGTACAAACACACACATACACATACTACACGTATACATTCACTGTACAAACACACACATACATATACTGTACATATACATTCACTGTACTAACACACATATACACATACTGTACATATACATTCACTGTACAAACACACATACTGTATACACATACTGTACATATACATTCGCTGTACAAACACACACATACACATTCTATACATATACATTCACTGTACAAACACACCTATACACATACTGTACATATACATTCACTGTACAAGCACACATATACACATACTGTACATATACAAGTACATATGCACACATACACTCATGCACATAATTACGTTTCATCAAACATATATTAACGTTGTTGCCCTAGGGTAAACTGGGTATAATACATGGCACACTGACAAAGCTTAACCTATAGTTACTATAACAATCTACAAGGTTAATGTAGGTTGCTTCTCTTTCTTCCCCTCCATTTTTCTGCATTCTTTCGTATCTCAAGTTATCATTACGTATATGTATTGTTGCATTTGAATAATTGTATTGTTGATAATAAAGGTAAAGTATTGGTATTGTTTTATTATCAATAGCACTATTTCATTTGGTATTCATATTGCTCCATTTTTAGTTTAATAATGCTCATTGTCATTTCTGTATTATTTTCGCTAACTGCTTATTTGCTATTACTTTTACCATCATATTTGTACATGTCGTATTTGCTGATGTTGCTCTGTTGTTATTGTTGTTGTGTTTGCTGTTGTTGTTTTTGTCTCTCTGTCTAATCCCCCTCTTGTCCCCACAATTCCCCCCTCTGTCTTCCTTTTTCTCTCTTTCTATCTCCTCCTGCACCAAATGATAATATAAATACATTTAATAAAGTCAAAATACAAATAAGGCAACAAGAGAAGTATCCTACACTTCTCTTTTGTAAAGTAAATCTGAACAGCCGATATGGGCATCTACATCTGCTATATGATTTGCCCGAGAAGCTGGGCAGGACATTATTGAAAAAAAAAATAAATAAATAAAAATTAAAAATTAAAAAATAAATAAAATGTGCTCAAAATTTTCGAAAAATATTTATACTGAAATCTTTTAACAAAGTTTTATTTAAAAAAAACATCACATTCAAAAATGACTTCCTTTGTAGGAGAAACATTATTGTAGATAAAAACACTGTTCATGGACCCCAAGAAGAAATTGAATGTGCATATGAAAGCAACAAAAGCATTATAAACAAAGTAATATGGCAGAAAAAAATAATAATCAATAACTAAAATAAATGTGAAAATTGCACAAGATAGCACTTTTTGGACATAAGAGATTCAAAAATAAAAACCAATGAAATAATTTTGAAAGTTAGCACTTGATGGCCATAAAACGTAACTGCACTTTTTGTCCATATAGATAAAAATAGTGCTCATGTATGAGATTTAGTCTTATACATAGGGCTGCCAATTCTGGCCAAAATAATAATTAACATTATTTTTATCAATACTCATGATGACTGATTGTTAGGTAAAGCAGTGTTGGCGTGAGGTATGAACGTAATACCATCATGTAATTTGTAATGTCTAATAAAAAGGCTATAGATAAACGTTACCAATATATCTAAGGACAAGTACTGTATTTTTCGGACTATAAGTCGCAGTTTTTTTCATAGTTTGGCCAAGGGTGCGACTTATACTCAGGAGCGACTTATGTGTGAAATTATTAATCACATTACCGTAAAATATCAAATAATATTATTTAGCTCATTCACGTAAGAGATTAGACGTATAAGATTTCATCGGATTTAGCGATTAGGAGTGACAGATTGTTTGGTAAACGTATAGCATGTTTTATATGTTATAGTTATTTGAATGACTCTTACCATATGTTACGTTAACATACCAGGCACGTTCTCAGTTGGTTATTTATGTGTCATATAATGTACACTTATTCAGCCTGTTGTTCACTATTCTTTATTTATTTTAAATTGCCTTTCAAATGTCTATTCTTGGTGTTGGGTTTTATCAAATAAATTTCCCCCAAAAAAGCAACTTATACTCCAGTGCGACTTATATGTTTTTTTCCTTCTTTATTATGCATTTTCGGCAGGTGCGACTGATACTCCGGAGCGACTTATACTTGGAAAAATACCGTATTATTTTTTTTGTACATTAATAATGTCAACGTGTCAGCTTTTTTTCATTACATAATGTCTTTATTTCTATTTTTACATTTTGATAGAGGGAGGTACTTCTATGGAAATGCAAAAACCGAGACTCCGATTTCCCTCGCCCAGACGCGAGTCACCAAAGTCCCCCTCTGGAGCCAGGCCCGGAGTTGGGGCACGATGGCGAGCGCCTGGTGGCCGGGCCTGTCCCCATGGGGCCCGGCCGGGCACAGCCCGAAGAGGCAACGTGGGTCCCCCCTCCAATGGGCTCAGCACTCATGGGAGGGGACATAGAGGTCGGGTGTGTTGTTAGCTGGGCGGCAGCCGAAGGCAGGGCACTTGGCTATCCGATCCGCGGCTACATAAGCTAGCTCTTGGGACGTGGAATGTCACCTCGCTGGGGGGGGTTTGGGGGGGAGGAGCCTGAGCTAGTGCGTGAAGTGGAGAAACTGTTGTTTGTGCTTACGCACCAAACAGCAGTTCAGAGTACCCACTCTTTTTGGATACACTTGAGGGAGTACTGGAAAGTGCTCCCCCGGGTGATTCCCTTGTCCTACTGGGGGACTTCAACGCTCATGTTGGCAACAACAGTGAAACCTGGAGAGGCGTGATGGGGAAGAATGGCCGCCCGCATCTGAACCAGCGTGGTGTTTTGTTATTGGACTTTTGTGCTCGTCACAGATTGTCCATAACAAACACCATGTTCAAACATAAGGGTGTCCATATGTGCACTTGGCACCAGGACACCCTAGGCCGCAGTTCCATGATCGACTTTGTAGTTGTGTCGTCGGATTTGCGGCCTCATGTTTTGGACACTCGGGTGAAGAGAGGGGCGGAGCTTTCTACCGACCACGGGCGGTGGTGAGTTGGCTGCGATGGTGGGGGAGGATGCCGGACAGACCTGGCAGGCCCAAACGCATTGTGAGGGTCTGCTGGGAACGTCTAGCAGAGTCTCCTGTCAGAGAGAGTTTCAATTCCCACCTCCGGAAGAACTTTGAATATGTCACGAGGGAGGTGCTGGACATTGGGTCCAAGTGGACCATGTTCCGCACCTCTATTGTTGAGGCGGCTGATTGGAGCTGTGGCCGCAAGGTAGTTGGTGCCTGTCGTGGCGGTAATCCTAGAACCCGTTGGTGGACACCGGCGGTGAGGGATGTCGTCAAGCTGAAGAAGGAGTCCTATCGGGTTCTTTTGGCTCATAGGACTCCGGAGGCAGTGGACAGGTACCGACAGGCCAAGTGGTGTGCGGCTTCAGCGGTCGCGGAGGCAAAAACTCGGACATGGGAGGAGTTCGGGGAAGCCATGGAAAACGACTTCCGGACGGCTTCGAAGCGATTCTGGACAACCAGCCGCCGCCTCAGGAAGGGGAAGCAGTGCACTGTCAACACCATGTATGGTGAGGATGGTGTTCTGCTGACCTCGACTGCAGATGTTGTGGATCGATGGAGGGAATACTTCGAAGACCTCCTCAATCCCACCAACACGTCTTCCTATGAGGAAGCAGTGCCTGGGGAATCTGTGGTGGACTCTCCTATTCCTGGGGCTAAGGTTGCTGAGGTAGTTAAAAAGCTCCTCGGTGGCAAGATCCGCCCGGAGTTCCTTAAGGTGCTGGATGCTGTGGGGCTGTTTTGGTTGACAAGACTTTGCAGTATCGCGTGGACATCGGGGGCGGCACCTCTGGATTGGCAGACCGGGGTGGTGGTTCCTCTCTTTAAGAAGGGGAGCCAGAGGGTGTGTTCCCACTATCGTGGGATCACACACTTCAGCCTTCCTGGTAAGGTCTATTCAGGTGTACTGGAGAGGAGGCTACGCCGGATAGTCGAACCTCGGATTCAGGAGGAACAGAGTGGTTTTCGTTCTGGTCGTGGAACTGTGGACCAGCTCTATAATCTCGGCAGGTTCCTTGAAGGTGCATGGGAGTTTGCCCAACCAGTCTACATGTGCTTTGTGGACTTGGAGAAGGCATTCCACTGTGTCCCTTGGGAAGCCCTGTGGGGAGTGCTCAGAGAGTACGGGGTATCGGATTGTCTGATTGTGGCAGTCTGCTCCCTGTACGATCAGTGTCAGAGCTTGGTACGCATTGCCCGCAGTAAATCGGACACGTTTCCAGTGAGGGTTGGACTACGTCAAGGCTGCCCTTTGTCACCGATTCTGTTCATAACTTTTATGGACAGAATTTCTAGGCGCAGTCAAGGCGTTGAGGGGATCCGGTTTGGTGGCTGCAGGATTAGGTCTCTGCTTTTTGCAGATGATGTGGTCCTGATGGCTTCCTCTGGCCAGGATCTTCAGCTCTCACTGGATCAGTTCGCAGCAGAGTGTGAAGCGACTGGGATGAGAATCAGCGCCTGCAAGTCCGAGTCCATAGTTCTTCCAAGTCCGAGTCCATGGTTCTCACCCGGAAAAGGGTGGAGTACCATCTCCAGGTTGGGGAGGAGACCCTGCCCTAAGTGGAGGAGTTCAAGTACCTCAGAGTCTTGTTCACGAGTGAGGGAAGAGTGGATCGTGAGATCGACACGCGGATCGGTGCGGCGTCTTCAGTAATGCGGACGCTGTATCCATCCGTTGTGGTGAAGAAGGAGCTGAGCCGGAAGGCAAAGCTCTCAATTTACCGGTCGATATATGTTCCCATCATCACCTATGGTCATGAGCTTTGGGTTATGAACGAAAGGACAAGATCACGGGTAAAAGCGGCCAAAATGAGTTTCCTCCGCCGGGTGGCGGGGCTCTCCCTTAGAGATAGGGTGAGAAGCTCTGCCATCCGGGGGGACCTCAAAGTAAAGCCGCTGCTCCTCCACATCGAGATGAGCCAGATGAGGTGGTTCGGGCATCTGGTCAGGTTGCCACGCGAACGCCTGCTTAGGTAGGTGTTTAGGGCACGTCCGACCGGTAGGAGGCCACGGGGAAGACCCAAGACACGTTGGGAAAACTATGTCTCCCGGCTGGCCTGGGAAGGCCTCGAGATCCCCCGGAAAGAGCTGGACGAAGTGGCTGGGGAGAGGAAAGTCTGGGCTTCCCTGCTTAGGCTGCTGCCCCCGAGACCCGGCCTCGGATAAGCGGAAGAAGATGGATGGATGGAGGTATTTTTATTTATTTATTAATTATTTTTTTAAGTTATGTACATGTAGATTCTGTATCGGGACAGATCCATTAAGAGTTTGGGCAGAAATATGTCGTATAGGAATTACCTATACACAATAAAACATGAACAAAATGCTGTGTCACATGAATGTTTTTTAAAGTAATACATAGCTTTGAAAAAACATGTGGAAAAAAAACACATGGCGTTTACTTTTTTATATCAGTATAAAACTCAAAGCAGTTTGGGTAATGAAAATGAAGTCTAATAAACAAGCTTTGTTTTTCTCTAACACCACCTCCTAGTGGTTCAGTGCAACAGTTGGGCCAACAAAAATAAACAGGAGTGATACCTCTCACCCCTAATACACAATCTTCACAGCCTGCGTTCAGTTTGATGAGATGACAAAATATTATAGCTACTATTTATGTTATTTGAACTCTGATACAGTTTGCAGTTAAAGCACGAGTATTAACGCTCAGTCACAGCTAATGAACACTGTATTAAGAAAATAAAAGCAACATCAAATGGTTTTCTCCGTCACTTTATACTTTTAGTGTGAGACAAATGTGTCTGTCTTCAATATTGTCCACCCCTGTCTCCATCTAAAAACAGCAGTGCGCTCTGAAACGTACGCCGTGACTCCATTGAAATGAAGCGAGGGAAAATGAAGTTAAACCAAGCACTTGGCTCTGTTTACTCTGAGGGAAAAACTCCGGAGCAAAGTCTGTGTAGTTTGCGCTGCTGTGACTTTGTTTCCGGGAAGTAAGCACTGTTGCCTAAAATGCATTAATAAATGACGTTTTTCGGTAATTACAAATTTAGACGGTATTACTAACCGTCTGGAATTTTATCACGATTTATCATTATACCGTTTACCGTTACATCCATAGTTGATACACTTTATATTACAGTACCTCAAATTCAAACTGAACTTTAATGTACTTACATTAAATATAAGATACAGGATTTGAGTTTTAAAAACTCCACAATCTGTTGTTTGCCAAAGCACTGGTGAGAAGCACTGATGTATACAAGTAATTCAAGAATTAAATACAAATAATAATTTACCAGTTGAAAGTGTTGTTTAGTAAATGTACACTTGAAATATACTCTTGTTGTATTAAGTACACCGATTATACTTTGTTTACTGCAAAATGTTTGTGATGACAAGCAAAAAAACAAAATAGCTTTAAGAGGAAAAAAAGTTGTTCTCCTTACCCCCCAAAATATACCGAAAAAGAAGCCAAACCGTGGTCCTAAAACCAGGTATGGACCGTATCGTCGGTTACCTGTACTGTTGCACCTCAAGTAAGCAAAATTATTATACATGTACATACGACTCTATACCTCAATCAAACATGGTGGAAATGCCTGTTACAAGACACTGCAGTAGTAAACAGTAGGGATGCAATACTCAAAATAATCCTACACGGGAGAATCCTTTTCAATAAAAAAAAAAACCAACGTGATATTAATCGAGATCGGATGATATAAAAAAGAAAAATGAATCGGGATCATTGTTTATGCCATATCCCCCAGCCCTAGCCATGGGTCATCAGGGTGGACAGCAGCAGACTCAAGATTCAGCAAGGGTAGCCGGTGCTCAGACAGATGACATAGGAGGTGTTGTTGCCCACCCGCACAGACTGGGTCCTGCTTGTGAGGAAGTCAAGCAGCCAGTTACATAGGGGGGGGCTGATGCCAAGGGGGGCCAGTTTACTCACCAGATGCTGCGGGATAATTGTGTTGAACGCTGAGCTAAATACATTGGTCATAATTAAAGGCCTACTGAAATGAAATTTTCTTATTTAAACGGGGATAGCAGATCCATTCTATGTGTCATACTTGATCATTTCGCGATATTGCCATATTTTTGCTGAAAGGATTTAGTAGAGAACATCGACGGTAAAGTTCGCAACTTTTGGTCGCTGATAAAAAAAGCCTTGTCTGTACCGTAAGTAGCGTGACGTCGCAGGTTGAAGGGCTCCTCACATTTCCCCATTGTTTACACCAGCAGCGAGAGCGATTCGGACCGAGAAAGCGACGATTACCCCATTAATTTGAGCGAGGATGAAAGATTTGTGGATGAGGAACGTGAGAGTGAAGGACTAGAGTGCAGTGCAGGACGTATCTTTTTTCGCTCTGACCGTAACTTAGGTACAAGGGCTCCTCATTGGATTCCACACTTTCTCCTTTTTCTATTGTGGATCACGGATTTGTATTTTAAACCACCTCGGATACTATATCCTCTTGAAAATGAGAGTCGAGAACGCGAAATGGACATTCACAGTGACTTTTATCTCCATGACAATACATCGGCGAAGCACTTTAGCTACGGAGCTAACGTGATAGCATCGTGCTTAAATGCAGATAGAAACAAAAGAAATAAGCCCCTGACTGAAAGGATAGACAGCAGATCAACAATACTACCAAACTCTGGACCTGTAACCACACGGTTAATGCTGTACCGCCTGGCGAAGCCTAGCAATGCTGTTGCTAACGACGCCATTCAAGCTAACTTAGCTACGGGACCTCAACAGAGCTATGCTAAAAACATTAGCTATCCACCTACGCCAGCCCTCATCTGCTCATCAACACCCGTGCTCACCTGCGTTCCAGCGATCGACGGCGCGACGAAGGACTTCACCCGGTCATCGATGCGTTCGGCGGCTAGCGTCGGATAGCGCGTCTGCTATCCAACTCAAAGTCCTCCTCGTTGTGTTGCTGCAGCCAGCCGCTAATACACCGATCCCACCTACAGCTTTCTTCTTTGCAGTCTCCATTGTTCATTAAACAAATTGCAAAAGATTCACCAACACAGATGTCCAGAATACTGTGTAAATTTTGCGATGAAAACAGAGCTGTTTGTATTGGGATACAATGTGCCCCAATACTTCCGCTTCAACCATTGACGTCACGCGCAAACGTCATCATACCTAGACGTTTTCAACCGGAAGTTTCCCGGGAAATTTAAAATTGCACTTTATAAGTTAACCCGGCCGTATTGGCATGTGTTGCAATGTTAAGATTTCATCATTGATATATAAACTATCAGACTGCGTGGTCGGTAGTAGTGGGTTTCAGTAGGCCTTTAAAGTTCTCCTGTGTCCAGGGACATATTTCCTGAGTCCAACCATCTACCCATTTACTACCGCTTGTCCCTCACGGACTCGCGGGGTGCTGGAACCTTCGGGTGGTAGGGGGGTACACCCTGGACAAGTCGCCACCTCATCGCAGGACGGATGTTAGCCGCTAGTTAGTTCTGTTTTAAAACACCGCTCAAGCTGTACAAGTAACACAATGTTGGCCAACACTGTTCAATTATTGTAACGTTTGTTAAGACGCTTTAAAAAGGACAGGAATTCTATTGATCACTTTATTGAGCAAAGCTGTTTTTTGTAGGGCACAACCACACCAAAAACATCAGTAAAAACTTCTCTTTGGCAAAACTAGTCATTGTCTGCCGTACCAAAAGGCCAAAAACTCTTTGTGATCTGTCATATCAACACTTGCCACTGATGCGTTTATGGCCACACAAAAAGTCGGAAAACTCCAACACCATACAAAGTGTAAATGCAAAGTCGTTACACTATCCTTCCCCAATCAGATATGTGCTTATTCTACTGTCATTTATTAAGAATGTTAATTTATGGATATTAATCATGAAATGCTGTTACTAGAATACAGAAATGCTAATAAAATGATATATTTTACAGACAGACAGTTACAGGAATGTACACTTTATCTAATGCTTACATCTCATTGTGCAACGTGTCAATGTTTTAAGGAGAACTAAATTTGCACATCCTTTTCAATCCATATTCAATTGAATGCACTACAAAGACAAGATATTTGATGTTCAAACTCCATCCATCCATCCATTTTCTACCGCTTTTTCCTTTCAGGGTCGTGGGGGGTCGCTGGAGCCTATCTCAGCTACATTCGGGCGGAAGGCGGGGTACACCCTGGACAACTCGCCACATCATTACAGGGCCAACACAGATAGACAGACAACATTCACACTCACATTCACACCCTAGGGCCAATTTAGTGTTGCCAATCAACCTATCCCCAGGTGCATGTCTTTGGAGGTGGGAGGAACCCGGAGTACCCGGAGGGAACCCACGCAGTCACGGGGAGGACATACAAACTCCACACAGAAAGATCCCGAGGCCGGGATTGAACTCACGACTACTCAGGACCTTCGTATTGTGAGGCAGACGCACTAACCCCTCTGCCACCATGCTGCCCATGTTCAAACTCATAAACTTTATTTTTTTTTGCAAATAATAATTAACTTACAATTTCATGGCTGCAACACGTGCCAAAGTAGTTGGGAAAGTGAAGTGAAGTGAAGTGAATTACATTTATATAGCGCTTTTTCTCAAGTGACTCAAAGCGCTTTACATTGTGAAACCCAATATCTAAGTTACATTTAAACCGGTGTGGGTGGCACTGGGAGCAGGTGGGTAAAGTGTCTTGCCCAAGGACACAACGGCAGTGACTAGGATGGCGGAAGCGGGGATCGAACCTGCAACCCTCAAGTTGCTGGCACGGCCGCTCTACCAACCGAGCTATACCGTCAGAAAGGGCATGTTCACCACTGTGTTACATGGCCTTTCCTTTTAACAACACTCAGTAAACGTTTGGGAACTGAGGAGACACATTTTTTAAGCTTCTCAGGTGGAATTCTTTCCCATTCTTGCTTGATGTACAGCTTAAGTTGTTCAACAGTCCGGGGGTCTCCGTTGTGGTATTTTAGGCTTCATAATGCGCCACACATTTTCAATGGGAGACAGGTCTGGACTACAGGCAGGCCAGTCTAGTACCCGCACTCTTTTACTATGAAGCCACGTTGATGTAACGCGTGGCTTGGCATTGTCTTGCTGAAATAAGCAGGGGCGTCCATGGTAACGTTGCTTGGATGGCAACATATGTTGCTCCAAAACCTGTATGTACCTTTCAGCATTAATGGCGCCTTCACAGATGTGTAAGTTACCCATGTCTTGGGCACGAATACACCCCCATACCATCACAGATGCTGGCTTTTCAACTTTGCGCCTATAACAATCCGGATGGTTCTTTTCCTATTTGGTCATGACATGACGTCCACAGTTTCAAAAAACAATTTGAAATGTGGACTCGTCAGACCACAGAACACTTTTTCACTTTTTATCAGTCCATCTTAGATGAGCTCAGACGGCGTTTCTGGGTGTTGTTGATAAACGGTTTTCGCCTTGCATAGGAGAGTTTTAACTTGCACTTACAGATGTAGCGACCAACTGTAGTTACTGACAGTGGGTTTCTGAAGTGTTCCTGAGCCCATGTGGTGATATCCTTTACACACTGATGTCGCTTGTTGATGCAGTACAGCCTGAGCGATCGAAGGTCACGGGCTTAGCTGCTTACGTGCAGTGATTTCTCCAGATTCTCTGAACCCTTTGATGATATTACAGACCGTAGATCAGGGGTGGGCAATTAATTTTTACCGGGGGCCGCATGAGCAACCCGAGCACTGCTGGAGGGCCACATCGACAATATTTCAATTAAATTTTGCTCAATATTATTTTTGATATATACCGTAAGATAAATAATAATAATAATTAATAGTAATACTTCAACATAGTGTATGTAACAGCATTCCATGACTAATATAAATAAATTAACATTAATAATAAATGACAGTAAAATAAGCACACATATGACTGAGGAGTCATAGTGTAACTTTGTGTGATGTTTGAGTTGTCCGACTTTTTGTGTGGCCATAAACGCACCAGTGGTTTAGTGCTATGCGTGTTGGTGACAGATGACAAGTTGGTTTTGGCCTGGTTTGTACGGCAGAAAATGACTAGTTTTTCGAGATAGAAGTGTATTACTTATGTTTTTGGTGTGGTTATGGCCGAATATAAACAGTTTTGCTCAATAAAGTGATCGATATAATTCCTGGCCTCGAAGCATCTGGATAGACGTTACAATAATTGAACGGTGTTCAATTGAACGGTGTTGACGAACACCGTTAGGGCCGCTTGTTGTCACTGTCACTCAAAGTTGCATTGCAAAATTACATAGAATAAATATGTTTATTTTGTTTAGAATTCAGATGGGATTTGATTTGGTGCGCGGCATATATTTGCTGCGCGCAGCAGACGCTTGAGCAGTGCGCAATTGCGCAGGCACGCACCTTAGAGGGAACGTTGCATGGCAGTCAATGTCTTGTTGGAAACACACCATTCTTCATCAACTTTTCTCTTTTTAGCGTCTCGGGTGTAAACCGTGCATCACTTGTCGCTGCATGTGCACCTTCACTCGCAGGTTACACACTGACACACGCCCATAAATAATAATTTTCAAAATAAAAGCAGCACAGTTGTATTGCGCGCACGACATAGATGTTTTTTCAACTTTATTTTGTAATTAATGATTGCAGCTGTTCACATTCACTCACAATCACGCACACACATACGTCCACACGGAAGTAATACAAATAACGATTTTCAAAACAAAAGCAGCACAGTTGTATTGCACACTCGACATAGATACTTTTTAAAATGTATTTTGTAATTTATAATTGGCCTCACGCGGGCCGGACAGGGACGCACAAAGGGCCGGATGCGGCCCGCGGGCCGCAGAATGCCCAGGTCTGCCGTAGATGGTGAAATCCCTAAGTTCCTTGCAATAGCTGGTTGAGAAAGGTTTTTCTTAAACTGTTCAACAATTTGCTCACGCATTTGTTGACAAAGTGGTGACCCTCGCCCCATCCTTGTTTGTGAATGACTGAGCATTTCATGGAATCTACTTTTATACCCAATCATGGGACCCACCTGTTCCCAATTTGCCTGTTCACCTGTGGGATGTTCCAACTAAGTGTTTGATGAGCATTCCTCAACTTCATTAGTATTTATTGCCACCTTTCCCGACTTCTTTGTTACGTGTTGCTGGCATCAAATTCTAAAGTTAATGATTATTTGCAACAAAAAAAAATGTTTATCAGTTTGAACATCAAATATGTTGTCTTTGTAGCATATTCAACTGAACCTCCAAAACCCTCAAATCTAAACTCCAAACATCTCAGAACAAGCTAGTCAGGTTACTTCTAGACCTCCACCCCAGATCCCACCTCACTCCTACCCACTTCTCTAAAGTGGGCTGGCTCAAGGTGGAGGACAGAGTTAAACAACTTGCACTGAGCCTAGTCTATAAAATCCGCTACACCTCCCTGATACCGAAGTACATGTCAAACTACTTCCTTAACGTAAATGACCGCCATAACCACAACACCAGGGGGTGCTCCACTAACCACGTTAAACCCAGATTCCGAACTAACAAAGGTCTTAACTCATTCTCTTTCTATGCCACATCAATGTGGAATGCGCTCCCAACAGGTATAAAAGAAAGGGCATCTTTATCCTCCTTCAAAACCGCAATAAAAGTTCACCTCCAGGCAGCTACAACCCTAAACTAACACCCTCCCCGGATTGCTAATAATCAAATGTAAACAATCAAATGCAGATTCTTTTTCTTATGCCTTCTGATCTCTCTCTCTCTCTCTCTCTCTCTCTCTCTCTCTCTCTCTATGTCTACTACTTGATGTCCATACCCCCCCCCCCACACCCCCTCCCTCCACACCCCTGATTGTAAATAATGTAAATAATTCAATGTGATTATCTTGTGTGATGACTGTATTATGATGACAGTATATATGATAGTATATATCTGTATCATGAATCAATTTAAGTGGACCCCGACTTAAACAAGTTGAAAAACTTATTCGGGTGTTACCATTTAGTGGTCAATTGTACGGAATATGTACTTCACTGTGCAACCTACTAATAAAAGTCTCAATCAATCAATCGAAAAACTCTTTTACTATGAAGCCACGTTGATGTAACACGTGGCTTGGCATTGTCTTGCTGAAATAAGCAGGGGCGTCCATGATAACGTTGCTTGGATGGCAACATATGTTGCTCCAAAACCTGTATGTACCTTTCAGCATTAATGGCGCCTTCACAGATGTGTAAGTTTCCCATGTCTTGGGCACTAATACACCCCCATACCATCACAGATGCTGGCTTTTACACTTTGCGCCTAGAACAATCCGGATGGTTCTTTTCCTCTTTGGTCCGGAGGACATGACGTCCACAGTTTCCAAAAACAATTTGAAATGTGGACTTGTCAGACCACAATACACTTTTCCAGCCGACGGCGTTTCTGGGTGTTGTTGATAAACGGTTTTCGCCTTCCATAGGAGAGTTTTAACTTGCACTTACAGATGTAGCGACCAACTGTAATTATTGACAGTGGGTTTCTGAAGTGTTCCTGAGCCCATGTGGTGATATCCTTTACACACGGATGTCGTTTTTTGATGCAGTACAGCCTGAGGGATCGAAGGTCACGGGGTTAGCTGCTTACGTGCAGTGATTTCTCCAGATTCTCTGAACCCTTTGATGATATTACGGACCATAGATGGTGAAATCCCTAAATTCCTTGCAATAGCTGGTTGAGAAAGGTTTTTCTTAAACTGTTCAACAATTTGCTCACACATTTGTTGACAAAGTGGTCACCCTCGCCCCATCCTTGTTTGTGAATGACTGAGCATTTCATGGAATCTACTTTTATACCCAATCATGGCACCCACCTGTTCCCAATTTGCCTGTTCACCTGTGGGATGTTCCAAATAAGTGTTTGATGAGCATTCCTAAACTTTATCAGTATTTATTGCCACGTTTCCCAACTTATTTGTCATGTGTTGCTGGCATCAAATTTTAAGGTTAATAATTATTTGCAAAAAAAAAAAAGTTTATCAGTTTGAACATCAAATATGTTGTCTTTGTAGCATATTCAACTGAATATGGGTTGAAAATGATTTGCAAATCATTGTATTCCGTTTATATTTACATCTAACACAATTCCCCAACTCATATGGAAACGGGGTTTGTAAATAGATAGATAGATAGATAGATAGATAGATAGATAGATAGATAGATAGATAGATAGATAGATAGATAGATAGATAGATAGATAGATAGATAGATAGATAGATAGATAGATAGATAGATAGATAGATAGATAAATAGTACTTTATTGATTCCTTCAGGAGAGTTCTCTCAGGAAAATTAAAAGCAAGTGGGCCAAATAACTTATATTAGAAAACTATCTCATGAAAATGACTGCTGTCATTTGATTATTATCAGAAAACATTTTAATTGTCATTAAGTCATTTTTAAGACAGATGTGCTGCTGGTATGGCCACAGTGTGCATATCGGATATTGCTCACATGTGCTTCACTAAAAGCTCAGGGAGTTTTTGAGTTTGCTCAGGCACATGAAAAATTAGAGGAAACATTGCTCCTGAGACTTCAGTTAAGTAAGCATCTAAAGGACTGCGTAACTTGTGTGTTCTTTGTGTTTGTTTGTTATAATGCCACAACAAAAAAATACCAGTGATGGAGCAAAGGAAAAGTTTGACAATAGCCATAAAAGCATAAAAGGAAGTAGAGTTGTCGCCATACCAAAATTTCAGGAGCCGATACCCATACATGTGAATTTCCCCAATTCTCGGTACTTATTTGATACACAAAATAAATAAATAAATTAAAAAAACAGAAACCATTTACCTTTATTTACTGCTTTATTGGAAACGGTATTAGACTGTTAAGTACTGAAGTTAACTATTGGACTTTTAATAGATTGCTGTGCTTTAACATCTTTTTGCACAGAATTTAAATTGCAGTACCAGCTGCCAAGAGCTAACTACCTGTACATATTCAAAAAAATAACACCAGTGGCCCTATATCCCAGTGGTTCTCAAGTGAGGGTACGCGTACCCCTGGGGGTACTTGAAGGTATGCCAAGGGGTACGTGAGATTTTTTTTAAATATTCTAAAAATAGCAAAAATTCAAAAATCCTTTATAAATATATTTATTGAATAATACTTCAACAAAATATGAATGTAAGTTCATCAACTGAACATCAAATCAAGTAGGCTATTCCATTCATTACCATTAACCCAGAGTTTCCCCCATGCCATGATGGTTTGACCCTCACTAAAATGTCTGTCAAAAAGAACTGTGAAAAGAAATGCAACAATACAATATTCAGTGTTGACAGCTAGATTTTTTGTGGACATGTTCCATAAATATTGATGTTAAAGATTTCTTTTTTGTGAAGAAATGTTTAGAATTAAGTTCATGAATCCAGAAGGATCTCTGTTACAATCCAAAAAGTTGATGATTACTTCTATGTGTAGAAATCTTTATTTATAATTGAATAACTTGTTTATTTTTCAACAAGTTTTTAGTTATTTTTATATCTTTTTTTCCAAATAGTTCAAGAAAGACCACTACAAATGAGCAATATTTTGCACTGTTATACAATTTAATAAATCAGAAACTGATGACATAGTGCTGTATTTTACTTTTTTATCTCTTTTTTTTCAACCAAAAATGCTTTGCTCTGATTAGGGGGTACTTGAATAAAAAAAAATGTTCACAGGAGATACATCACTGAAAAAAGGTTGAGAACCACTGCTATATCCCACTATTACATCACACCAAACAATATTGCTCTAATGAATATGGTCATAAATAATAACAGGCAACCTTTAACATTCAAAAAAGCCTCCCAGCATCGCAGTATATATAAACTTCTCAGCCATGGGGCCTCTCATTATGTTTAAGCGGCACTTGCCGCCATTATTATATAAATATATGTATTTTGTGTGTTGGTATCGACTTGGTATCCAAGTATCAGTTCTTTAGTTAGATAACTCTAAAAGGATTGTCAAAATACTGCACTCTAATGCAGAGATAACTAAAGTGTAATATCTAAATAAAAATGTAATGAACACTGCAGTGCAAAGTCAGCGGCATCTAATGTTAACATGAAACTCGCACAATCATTATGTCATCAGAGCTCATGGTGAACACACAATGTATACTTTTAAAGTTTTCATAAATCACCGGCTCCCTCCTTTTGGCACTTGGATGTATAAAATGTTGTTTTTGACCCTTTATAGCGACAAAAGCTCACCTGTGGCAGCAGCCAGATGTGCTGTAGTGTAGGTGGGGAGTTGCGGTGTTGAAGTGTAACTATGTTGCTGAAGGAGGCCGGCATCGAGCTGTGCTGCGCCATAACTGGAACCGAATAAAAACACAACACAATTAAAATTACGCATACAGCAAGCATAATGGAGAAATACGGTGACAAGATAGAAAGTTTAACTTTTTTTGACATAGCAATAGAATACAGACAAAAGTGGTACACATGTCCCAGCAGCAAAATAACTGCATGGGACAAGCGGTCGTAAATGGATGGATGGATGGGTCAATTGTTCTATACAATCTGGTTAAAGTCCAGAATAATACTAAAGAAGAATAGAAATCAAATAGTAAAGTGGGCTGCAAGTATTTTTTACAAAAGGTAGCTTAATTGCTGCAAGTGTTCAGTGGGTAAACATTGCACTGTGTTACATGTTATTACCATTGCTTATTGATTTAACTTTGTTTTACATTTGTCCTATGGAAAAACAAAACTGTTTCAAAAATATAAACAGATTGATTTATCTGACCATCTAATCAGAGGCCATTATTTCCCAGTAGAGGTGTGCTGTGCTGACATGACACAATGAAAACACAATGACAGCAACACAGGTCTATCTAACTTGCATCACTATATTGGATAATCAATTCCATCCATCCATTTTCTACCGCTTGTCCCTTTCAGGGTCGCTGGAGCCTATCTCAGCTGCATTCGGGCGGAAGGCGGGGTACACCCTGGACAACTCGCCACATCATTACAGGGCCAACACAGATAGACAGACAACATTCACACTCACATTCACACACTAGGGCCAACTTAGTGTTGCCAATCAACCTATCCCCAGGTGCATGTTTTTGGAGGTGGGAGGAAGCCGGAGTACCTGGAGGGAACCCACGCAGTCACGGGGAGAACATGCAAACTCCTGAGCGCAGGATCAAACCCAGGACCTTCGTATTGTGAGGCAGACACACTAACCCCTGTGTCCACCGTGCTGCCCTGGATAATCAATTAATATAATTAATTCAAACCACAACACTATGGACTGGACTCTCACACTATTAACTCGATCCACTCGACATCCCCACATCTGCGGTCCCCTCCAAGGTATCTCATTGTATCCCATTGAGTTGAGGTTTTTTTTGCCCTGATGTGGGATCTGTGGCTTGTGCAGCCCTTTGAGACAGTCGTGACTTAGGGCTATATAAATCAACTTTGATTGATTGATTGACTGTAACTAAGCTTCTTTATTCGCATTAGTTTGAAAATTACACTGGTTTAGCTTTAGAATATAACAAACTTCAAAGTCGTGTATGCGCGAAATATAAGTTATTTTTAACAGCTACTACACTTCTACCACAGAGTATGGTTTCTATTACTGGTGACGAAGTTGAGATAAGTTGGCTAACTTTAGCATGTTTGCACATCACTCCTCTAAAGCATAATAACCTCAAATAAGTAGGCCTACGTGGGACTATACTAATATTAACATTATTTTACTACTTTGTGGACACGAAGCTAATTGAAAATACTGTTAACGTTGTTTTGGTTGCCTCACTATCCGCAGCGCTGTAACACCTAGGCCCTCCATCCCCGACATTTCCTTAGTGAGGTGACCCGGCCAACTCCCCTCCCTCACCAGTTACCTTGGTTTGATGGTAGCCGAGCCGCGGTCACAGGCCCAAGAAGCTGCGGGCTGTGCTGCCGGAGCCGGCGCGTCCGCAAAGCTGGAGCTCGGGTAGTTCCTGTCCATCATCCGGTCAACGACTCGCTTCCCCGGCGGAGCTTCGTGGAGCGGCGGACACACATCGTGGCGGCTGCTGCTGCGGTGCACTGGACGGTTCGGCCCCCCGTAAAGACGCGCTATTCCCCGGATGGAAAAGTGTGCCTTTCCCCCCTTTGGGTCACTTGCTGGTTACTGGTGAGCGTGTTCAAGTCCTGCATGCTTTCACGTACCCATGATAGTGGACTTCCCAGCATGCACCTCTTCTTCTACAGCAACATCCAATACAAGAGCAAGTGTATTAATCAATAGTGTGTATCTCAAACTGTGGGGCTAGATCGGGGGTCAGCAACCCGCGGCTCTAGAGCCGCATGCGGCTCTTTAGCGCCACCCTAGTGGCTCCCTGGACCTCTTTCGGAGATGTATGAAAATGAAAAAAGATGAAGAAAAAATATAAATTTTTTGTTTTAATTTATTTTCTGTAGGAGAACAAACATGACACAAACCTTCCTAATTGTTAGAAATACCACTGTTTATATTAAACATGCTTCACTGATGAGAGGATTTGGCAAGCACCGTTTTGTCCTACTAATTTCAGCGATCCTTGAACTCACTGTAGTTTGTTTACATGTATAAGTTTCTTGAAGCTGCCACAGAAAGACGTGTCTTATGCCACTCCTTCTTTGTCTCATTTTGTACACCAAACTTTTTATGCAATTTTTTTATGACCGCAACACCGAGACATATGCCTCGGAAAGTTTTGAAGGAACAGCAGCAGCGGCACCACCACCTCGCGGCGGCGGGACCAGCAGCTTTCTCGCGGCGGCGAGTGACGGCAGCGGGGTGGCAAGGGAGAGGCCCGGCTAGCAGCCAGCAGCAGCGGCACCACCACCTCGCGGCGGCGGGATCGGCAGCTTTCTCGCGGCGGCGAGTGACGGCAGCGGGGCGGCTAGGGAGAGGCCCGGCTACCGGCCAGCAGCAGCGGCACCACCACCTCGCGGCGGCGGGACCAGCAGCTTTCTCGCGGCGGCAAGTGACGGCAGCAGGGCGGCGAGGGAGAGGCCAGGCTGGCGGCTAACGGCTAGCGGCTGGCAGCAGCGGGACCATCTCGCGGAAACGAGACCGGCAGGTGACCGCGGCGAGGCCCGGGAGAGGAGAGAGGCTGGAGCGAGGCTTGCCAGGCCGGACGGGACCCCATCGGTGGGAAGGCGAAAGTGCCGTGACGCGTCTCTGCAATTTGGGTTGTGAGTTTTAGCCAGTAAAGAAACCGAACTGAAATTAAGAAGAAAACCAAGTGAATTAAGAAAATGAGTGCGAAACACAAGAAATTCGAGGAAGACTTGGAGGAGATCAGGAAATCGCTTAACTCCCTGTCGGAGGATGTAAGGACAGTGGCCAAACAGCAAGACACACTCATGGAGTTGTTGACCGAAATCAAAATGCTGAAAAACATCATCAAGGAAAAAGACAAGAAAATTGTTGACCTAGAAGCAAGAATTGACGAAATTGAACAGTACACCAGAATGGACGATTTAATTATAAGTGGACTAGAAACCAAACATCGCACATATGCAAGAGTGGCTGGGACTCGCAGCAGGGACGCTGACAAGGACGCCGAAGCCCCGGCAGACGAACTTGTGACACTTGAACGGCAAGTAATTAACTTTTTTTCCAGTAAGAACATGACTCTTCAAAGTGGCAGCATTTCAGCGTGCCATACTATCCCCAGGAAGGACAGCAGAACCAACCCAGCCATTGTGATCCGGTTTGTAAATCGGAAACACAAGACGGAGTTACTACGGCAGGGAAGGAAGCTGAAGGGAACTGGGGTTTACATCAATGAACATCTTACCAAGAAGAACGCCGACATTGCAAGACAAGCACGCATCCTCAGAAAAGAAAACAAGATACAAGCAACATGGACACGGAACTGCAAAATCATGATTCGGCTAAATGGACCGTATGAAGAAGCCAAAGTTGTCATGATCCGAGAGCTCCGCGACTTGGATCAATATAGATGAGACCTGCTAGACTTATGACTGACACGGCTCATCCTTGGCTGGAGACGGGGAAAGCTACGCAGCGAAAAGGTGAGACAACTGAGAATCAAACGTTTCCAAGAGCTAAATACATGGACTATAAACTGTATGACTTTGAAAATGATGTTGACCCAGAAAACCATCTGTTCAACTCAATCAATGCTACATGTGACTACTACACCGAGGAACAATTCAATGACAATGCTAGTTTAGATAATACATTTTCTTTAATACATTTCAACTGTAGAAGCCTATATGCAAATTTCTCAAAGATTGACGAATACCTGAAGACTCTAAATGGCAAATTCAAAATAATAGCACTTTCTGAAACATGGATCGATAAAGACAGAGGTATCGATTTCTCCATTGACGGGTATGAGTTGTATCACTGTAGTAGAAGAAACAAGAAGGGAGGAGGTGTGGCCCTGTTTGTTGACTGTGAATTGAAATGTAGACCTGTGGAATGTATGACAGTGGTAATTGATGATTTATTTGAATGTGTAACTGTAGAGGTAGAAATAGAAAATAAGAGAAATGTTATTGTTACGTGTATATATAGGACACCTGGGTCTAAAGTAGAAGCATTTAATGATAGTTTGGAAGAATTATTGTGTAAGGTGAAGGAAAAGAAAACATTTGTCATGTGTGGCTACTATAACATAGACCTGCTAAGCTCACCCAGAAATAAATCAACAAGAGACTTCTTGGATGTGGTATATAGTAGAGGGCTTTATCCATTGATCACCAAACCCAGTAGAATAACGACAAATTGTGCAACATTAATTGATCACATCTTTATAAATGACATAAAAAATAATATAAAAAGTGGACTAGTAATTAATGATATAAGTGACCACTTACCTGTGTTTCTTATATATGACTGTCCAATTGATAAAAAGAGGGAGGAAAAAACTCATAGAAATGTAAGGAAAAGAACTGAAGAGGCAATAAATAGGTTTAGGAAGGACTTATTTGAAACAGACTGGAATGAGGTGTATGGGGGAGAAGCAAATGCTGCATATGAGGCTTTTCTTAATATATATTTATCATTGTATGAAAAGCATTGTCCGAATGTATGGAAACAAAGAGACAGCTACAATAAAAAGCCTTGGATTATAAAGGGACTACAGAATGCTTGTAAAAAGAAAAACAAACTTTATAGAGATTTCATAAAAGTAAGAACAAAGGATGCTGAAATGAAATATAAGGTTTACAAAAACAAATTGATAACAATAATGAGACAAGCAAAAAGAGAATATTATAATAATTTACTAGAAAAAAATAAAAACAATATCAAAGGAACTTGGAATATTCTGAACAAGGTAATAGGAAAAACATCTGGGCCTACAAACCCACCAAGCCATTTTATCAATGAGGATAATAAGATGATAACAAATATGAATGAAGTGGCAAACGGATTCAATTCTTTTTTTGTGAATGTTGGACCCAAATTGGCAGAGAGTATTGGAGAACATAAAGATATACAGAGTGGATGGAGAGGGGGAAGCAAAGTGCTACAGTCCATGCTTCTAGGAGATGTTAGTGAAAATGAAATTGTATCGGTGGTAACAAAACTGAAAAATAAGACATCAACAGACAGTGATGGTATAGACATGATAATTGTAAAAAAGACTATTGACTGTATCATCAAACCTCTTTGTTATATTTTTAATCTTTCTTTTCAAACAGGGACCTTTCCAAATAAAATGAAGGTATCAAAGGTAATTCCACTCTTTAAAACGGGAGATAAACATAGATTCACTAATTACAGACCAGTGTCACTACTGTCACAATTTTCTAAAATAATTGAAAAAATATTTGTAAAAAAATTAGATAGTTTTATTGAAAAGAACATGCTGTTGAGTGAGAGCCAGTATGGATTCCGGACCAATAGATCCACTGCTTCAGCTGTAATGAATATAATTGAGGATATAGCAACAGCAACTGATAATAAGAAATACACTATAGGGGTATTTATCGATCTTAAAAAAGCATTTGATACTATAGATCATTCTATATTATTGTCCAAGTTGTATTCATTTGGTGTGAGAGGAGTAGTTTTAGACTGGCTAAGAAGTTATTTAGATAATAGACAAGAGTTTGTGGATTTTATGGGTAATACATCTGAACAAATGAGGATTGAATGTGGAATTCCACAAGGTTCGGTTTTGGGACCAAAATTGTTTATTTTATATATTAATGATATATGTGAGGTATCAAAGTTATTGAAATTTGTATTATTTGCGGACGACACCAACTTTTATAGTTCGGGACACGACTTAAAATCATTATCAAAAATTATTGAACAGGAAATGATTAAACTTAAGAGATGGTTTGATGCCAATAAATTATCATTAAATGTAGAAAAAACAAAGTTCATGATTTTTTGTAAGAGGAAAAGGGAGGAAACGATCAAATTGTCAATAGATGGAATTGATATTGAAAGGGTTTCTGAACTTAGATTTTTAGGAGTGACACTGGATGACGGTCTGACATGGAAATCTCATATTGCACATGTACGGAAAAAGATGTCTAAGAGTATTTTTATATTAAATAAGGTAAAATATGTGTTAGATTATAGGGCAATGCGCATATTGTATTGTGCACTTATATTGCCATATATCAGCTACTGTGTGGAAGTGTGGGGGAACACATATAAGAGTAACATAAAGGCATTGTATCAACTACAGAAAAGAGCTATAAGGATTATTCATAAAGTAGATTACTTAGAACACACTAACATATTATTCATTAATTCAGGTTTATTGAAATTACAGGAGCTAGTAAAGTTACAGACATTATGTGTCATGTTTAAGGCTAAAAGCAAAACATTACCAGCAAATTTACAAAAAATGTTTGTCATCACTTCTGAGAATGAAGAGCATAGAAGAAAAGGTCATTTCCAACATCAGTATTCAAGGACAACTTTAAAACAAATGTGTATATCAGTGGTGGGGGTTAAACTATGGAATTCTCTTTACAATGAGATAAAAGATTGTAAAAATATATTCCATATGAAAAAAATATATAAAGACAGAACAATAAAATCATATGGACAGCCATAAGTGTTTACATTTTGCTTTATATTTATTAATTTACTTGTTTTTTGCCTGGTTTTGTATTTGTTTTGTATCATCCCGTGAGGTGTATATTACTTCTTTTATTTTTTTGTTCGGTTTGTACTTCATGAAGTTTTGCACTTGTGTTTTTTTTTTGTTTTGTTTTGTTTTGTTTTCGTTATATTTGGATGTAATTGTTGGTTCACATATCATTAAGTAAGACTATGTATTATGTGAAGGGGGCAGGAAAATATAAGATTTTTCTTCATCCTGCTCCTTCTCAGGCATTGGTGTGTAACAGTGTAACTGAATAATTGTTATAATTGTCTATCAAAGATGCACATCAATGAAGGAGATAAATAAAAATGAATGAATGAAAAAAATGCTGTGCGTGAATGCACAAAGGTGAGCTTTGTTGATGTTATTAAATTGTTGTAGTGCTAATCAGGCATATTTGGTCAGTGCATGGCTGCAAGCTAATCGATGCTAACATGTTATTTACACTAACTGTATGTACATATTGCATCACTATGCATTGTTTGTAGGTATATTTGAGCTCATTTAATTTCCTTAATGTCCTCTGTGTATTTAATTGGTATGTGCATGTCTCATGACACATTATCTGTATGTAATATTGGCTGCATTTCAGATAGTTGTTAGTGTGCCATGTTGTTCCAGACCACAGCAAACGTAACCCAGCTTGCAAAGATTGTAATGAATCCATTAGAAGAAGACAGCCTGCCATTTCCTTAAACTTGGACACGCACATCTATCAGTGACGTGCGGTGAGGTTCAGTACTGGTGAGGCACTGACTTAATCACAGTCAGATTTACAAACATATGAACCCTAAAGAGTATCTTATTCACCATCAGGACTGGTTTGACAACAGTGCACCGGATATCCATAAACTTCTCCAGGCAAAACACAAAGCCCATGCTGCTTTCCTGGCCAACCCACAATCCATCACACTAAAGACTCGACTCTCCTCCATAAGAGCCGAAGTCCAGCGTACCCTCAGAGCCATGGAAAATGACTGGTGGATCAAGAAAGCCAACGAGATCCAACTTTATGCTGACGCAAACAATTCCCATGGATTTTATGATGCCGTCAAATCCATATATGGTCCACAGAGAAAAAACATAACCCCAGTCAGATCGGCAGACGGAGTCACCCTCTATAAGGACACACCCCAGATCCTAAATAGATGGGCTGAACATTTCAACACTCTCCTTAACTCAGAAAATCCCTCTGACCAGGACATTTTCACCAATTTCCCAACCACTCCCCCTGTCGACCACCTGGACTCAATGGATGTCCGCTAACTTTTTGCAACTCAACGCTAAGAAAACGGAAATGCTGATTATCGGTCCTCCTCAACACTGACATCTATTTAATAATACCACCTTAACATTTGACAACCAAACAATTAAACAAGGCGACTCGGTAAAGAATCTGGGTATTATCTTCGACCCAACTCTCTCGTTTGAGTCACACATTAAGAGTGTTACTAAAACGGCCTTCTTTCATCTCCGTAATATCTCTAAAATTCGTTCCATTTTGTCCACAAGCGATGCTGAGATCATTATCCATGCGTTCGTTACATCTCGTCTTGATTACTGTAACGTTTTATTTTCGGGCCTCCCTATGTCTAGCATTAAAAGATTACAGATGGTACAAAATGCGGCTGCTAGACTTTTGACAAAAACAAGAAAGTTTGATCATATTACGCCTATACTGGCTCACTTGCACTGGCTTCCTGTGCACCTAAGATGCGACTTTAAGGTTTTACTACTTACGTATAAAATACTACACGGTCAAGCTCCTGCCTATCTTGCCGGTGGTATTGTACCATATGTCCCGACAAGATATCTGCGTTCAAAGAACTCCGGCTTATTAGTGATTCCCAGAGCCCAAAAAAAGTCTGCGGGCTATAGAGCGTTTTCTATTCGGGCTCCAATATTATGGAATGCCCTCCCGGTAAAAGTTAGAGATGCTACCTCAGTAGAAGCATTTAAGTCTCATCTTAAAACTCATTTGTATACTCTAGCCTTTAAATAGACTCCCTTTTTAGACCAGTTGATCTGCCGTTTCTTTTCTTTTCTTTTCTACTCTGCTCTGGGGTGGACCGCTAGCCTGTTCATCGGATGGGGACATCTCTACGCTGCTGACCCGTCTCCGCTCGGGATGGTTCCTGCTGGCCCCACCATGGACTGGACTTTCGCTGATGTGTTAGACTTTCACAATATTATGTCAGACCCACTCGACATCCATTGCTTTCGGTCTCCCCTAGAGGGGGGGGGGGGGGGGTTACCCACATATGCGGTCCTCTCCAAGGTTTCTCATAGTCATTCACATTGACGTCCCACTGGGGTGAGTTTTCCTTGCCCGTATGTGGGCTCTGTACCGAGGATGTCGTTGTGGCTTGTACAGCCCTTTGAGACACTTGTGATTTAGGGCTATATAAATAAACATTGATTGATTGATTGATTGATTGATTGATTGATTGATTGACTCCCCGCCTACCTTTGCTGAGGTCCTAAAAGCCATCAAGGGCCTAAAAAACAAAAGCCCAGGCCCTGACGGTATCCCAGCTGAGGTGCTGAAGTTTGGTGGCTATCTCCTCGCCTGCCGGCTTCACCAATTGATTGATTCCATATGGTCCTCTGAAGCCATCCCCCAGGAATGGAAAGATGCTGTTATAATAACCATCTTTAATAGGAAAGGTGACAAAACCGACTGTGGAAACAGCAGAGGAATTTCCCTGCTCTCGGTTGCTGGGAAAGTTCTTGCCCGGGTCATGCTCTCTCGTTTAGTTACTCACATCTCTGAGAACATCCTGCCTGAATCACAGTGTGGATTCAGAAGAGATCGCAGTACTACTGACATGATCTTTGTAGCCAGGCAGGTACAAGAAAAGTGCCGGGAACACCACCAGGATCTGTACATCGCCTTCATCGACCCATCCAAGGCATTTGACACTGTAAACCGGAATCTCCTCTGGGACTTACTGGGAAGGCTGGGGATTCCGCCAAAGTTCCTCAACATCCTGAGACAACTACACGATGGAATGCGAGCCTGTGTCCGCATTGGAGGCCAGCAATCCCCCTCTTTTAATGTGAAAGTCGGGGTCAGGCAGGGATGTGTCCTAGCCCCTGTCATATTCAACCGCTTTCTCTCAGCAGTCACCCTCCTCACACACAAAGCTCTGGGAACCACAGATGGCATCCACATACAGTTCCGGCTTGACGGCAGTCTCTTCATTATCCGGCGCCTCCAGGCCTTCACTAAAATTACAAAACAACAGATCCTAGAACTTCAGTATGCTGACGATTGTGCTCTCCTTGCCCACACGCCAGAATCTCTACAACGTGCACTTAACGTGGTCTCATCCACATACCGTGCCCTAGGACTCAAGGTCAACATTTCAAAAACACAGATCATTGCGCAACACTCTACCCACCAGTCAGAAGTGCCTGTCTTCAACATTGATGGTCAGCAGCTCACCATCGTTCCACATTTCACCTACCTCGGAAGTGTCCTGTCCCCCACCTGTAACATCGATAATGACATCCAGGTCCGTGTTGGTTTAGCGTCTGCTGCCTTCGGTAGGCTCAAAACCAGGGTCTTCCTGAACAGAAACCTGATAGTTTCCACCAAAGCAGCTGTTTACAAAGCAGTTTGTCTGTCCACACTGCTATACGGCTCGGAAGCCTGGACCCCTTACCAAAGGCACGTCAGAATCCTGGAGAGATACCACATCCGCTGCCTGCAACGGATCCTGGGTCTGACCTGGGAGGACAGAGTCCCACATGTGGATATTTATGACCGGACCCAAACACCCAGCATCCAAGTGTTCCTTGCGCAAAGACATCTGCGCTGGGTGGGGCATGTAATCCGCATGCTCGCCCAGAGGCTCCCCCGACAGATCCTCTACGGCCAACTCCAGGAAAGTTGTAGGTCTCCTGGGGGTCAGCGGAAACGCTACAAGGACCACATAAAAACCCTCCTGAAGTGCTGTGCTATCCAGCCTTCCGCACTGGAAGTCTTGGCTGCTGATCGCCACAACTGGCGCAACTGCAGTCACGCCGGCATTGCTCATCTCCAGGAGCAGACCACTGAGAGGAGAAAACAACAACGTTTACAGCGACATCAGCGCGCTGCAGGGGCCCCCCTCTCAAGCGTGGACTACATCTGCCCCACATGTGGCAAACCATGCGGGTCGCGCATTGGCCTGCACAGCCACATGCAATGGCATATACGAAACCCCCCTCAATAACCCATTACTGGAGCAACGTCATCATCGTAATCGATGGACAGCCAAAGAAGAAGAAGACCACAGCAAACGTAACCCAGCTTGCAAAGATTGTAATGAATCCATTAGAAGAAGACAGCCTGCCGTTTCCTTAAACTTGGACACGCACATCTATCAGTGACGTGCGGTGAGGTTCAGTACTGGTGAGGCACTGACTTCATCACAGTCAGATTTACAAACATATGAACCCTAAATAGTATCTTATTCACCATGTGATTGGCAGCAGTTAATGGGTTATGTTTAAAAGCTCATACCAGCATTCTTCCCTGCTTGGCACTCAGCATCAAGGGTTGGAATTGGGGGTTAAATCACCAAAAATTATTCCCGGGCGCGGTGCTGCTGCTGCCCACTGCTCCCCTCACATCCCAGGGGGTGAGCAAGGGGATGGGTCAAATGCAGAGGACAAATTTGACCACACCTAGTGTGTGTGTGACAATCATCGGTACTTTAACTTAACGTTAACTTTACACATACAAACTGTAGCACACAAAAAAGCACATTTAATAAAAAAAACGTTATTATGGTCTTACCTTTACTTATAAGTGTGGGAACAGTGGTGTTCGTGTTGGAGTTGTGAATGAATGAAATATGAAATCCGTGCTGCAGTCTGCAGGTGTACCTAATGTTGTGTCCTGCAGTCGTTCGCGGCTCCTCCGGCGCGAGCATTGTTGGTTTTGCCCTTTTTGGCTTCTTGTTAAGTGACTTTTTTTGGGTGGATTAGGTCTTGCACGTGGAGGGTTTGGGTGTGGGCTTTGGTTGGTGTGGCGCTCCCGTCGGGGGGTTCTGCGGCGGGGGTGCATTAACCAGCACAAGGAGGCGGGATTATTGCGAGCCTCAGCCAGTGCGTCTTCGTAGCAGTTTCATGATTGCTCAGCACAATAAATACTTAACACACACAGTTGTTGACAAAATACACTGTACATTATATACCTCAGCTAACTAAACTATGGAAATGTATAATATAGTTCATATAGCAATACGGTCTCGCTGCACAGCAGGCCAGCAGTTAGCCGAGTCCGCAATCCATGTTGAGGCACAACTGAATGACGTGCCTCAACTGGCTGCTGATCACCGCACCTCTCTTCTCAGTATTTGAACGGCAAATGTGAAAATTCTGCGATTTTGAATGAAAATAATCTAAAACTGTCACCTCCAGTGACTGCACTCACTGACATCTATACCTTTGGCCATTCTAAGCCAGTAATTTCCAGAAGTTATCTCATCCTGTGAGAAGCCTCAATTTTACTAATGATTTCCAATGTTGCAAAATGTGTAGAATAAATATTAAAATACAACATTACTGTCAACGAATATTTGTGTCAGCCTTTGATAGTAGGCTAATATAGACACTTACAACATGTGTTGCCTTCATTATAACACTTATATAAGGCTTTTAATTTTTTGAGGCTCCAGACAGATTTTTTTTTTGTATTTTTGGTCCAATGTGGCTCTTTCAACATTTTGGGTTGCCGACTTCTGGGCTAGATCTAGTGGTACGCCAAGGAATCTCTTGATTAAAGTAAAATGTTTTATTTTCCTATATTCAAACACAGTGTTACTGTTCAAACTCTGGGTAATGTTACAATGGCGAAAATATTAAATATACTTGTTAAATAAAACCTCTGCCTTGTTTTTGATGAATACTTAGGCCTACTACGCTACTGTGTTTCAATGTTGGTCATTATGGTGGTACTTGGTGAAAAAAGTGGTGTATATGCAGTTGCATTAAGTTGCATTAAAAGCTCCTAATTTGGCTGCTGACGTACTGTATGCAGTGTCACTTTTGTTTGTATTATTTTGTTCAAATTATTTTGTTAAAATAATTACAAGTCTAATTATAATATCTGGTTACTTTTAGTTTTCCATCCATCCATCCATTTCCTACCGCTTGTCCCCCTTGGAGTCGCGGGGGGTGCTAGAGCCTATCTCGGCTGCATTAGAGCGGAAGGCCGGGTACACCCTGGACAAGTCCCCACCTCATCACAGGGCCAACACAGATAGCCAGACAACATTCACACTCACATTCACACACTAGAGCCAATTTAGTGTTGCCAATCAACCTATCCCCAGGTGCATGTCTTTGGAGGTGGGAGGAAGCTGGAGTACCCGGAGGGAACCCACACAGTCACGGGGAGAACATGCAAACTCCACACAGAAAGATCCCGAGCCCCGGATTGAACTCAGCACTACTCAGGACCTTCGTATTGTGAGGCACATGCACTAACCCCACTTTTTGTTTTAGCGTGTTCTATCTACACCGGTGATTTTCAACCACTGTGCCGCGGCACACTAACTGGACTCTCGCCAGATCCTTGTAGTTCGCTGAGCTCCACACAAGGATCTGGCGAGAGTCAGGTTAGCGGCACACTAGTGTGCCGTGAGATACAGTCAGGTGTGCCGTGGGAGATGATGTAATTTCACCTAATTGGGTTAAAAATATTTTTTGCAAACCAGTAATTATAATCCGCAAATGTGCTGTTGTTGATTGTCTGTGCTGTCTAGAGCTCGGCAGAGTAACCGTGTAATACTCTTCCATATCAGTAGGTGGCAGCAGGTAGCTAATTGCTTTATATTGGGAACATGGTTTGTCGTGATCACAATATGCGGGAGGCAGTGGGTAGGTAAAAAAGTATCTAACACTTAA
The DNA here is from genome assembly GCF_033978785.1 of Entelurus aequoreus. Classification (NCBI taxonomy): domain Eukaryota; kingdom Metazoa; phylum Chordata; class Actinopteri; order Syngnathiformes; family Syngnathidae; genus Entelurus; species Entelurus aequoreus. The sequence goes on along the minus strand of NC_084732.1, from coordinate 39,585,502 downwards.
ACCAAAACTAAACAAAAGGCGAGTGCCGCTAAGAAAAAGCATTGAAGCTAAACGAAACTAAAACTGAACTGGCTGCAAAGTAAACAAAAACAGAATGCTGGACGACAGCAAAGACTTACAGCGTGTGGAGCAGACGGCGTCCACAAAGTACATCAGTACAATGACATGACAATCAAAAATGTCCCCACAAAGAAGGATTGCGTCCGCACAACTTAAATAGTCTTGATTGCGAAAACAAAGCAGGTGCAGGGAATAGCATTCAAGGAAGAAATGAAACTGCTACAGGAAAATACCAACTAAAGAAGAAAAGCCACCAAAATAGGAGCGCAAGACAATAACTAAAACAGTTCACTCAGGAAAACACCAAAAAACTCAAAATAAGTTACGGCATTTTGTTAAGTTACACCTACTTTGAGACAAGAGCTATAGTGATGCATGGTTGGTTATGGTTTGAATTAATATCAAACAATTGCGAGAACGACTTTTTATTGTCATAATTGGCTGCAGAGGTAAAAAATGTTATGTTTTCAGCTGGTGGTGTGCCTCGGAATTTTTTCAATGAAAAAAATTTGCCTTGGCTCAGAAAAGGTTGAAAAACACTGATCTACACTATGGGTTCTTAACCTTCTTGACTTCGGGGCCCAACTTTTCCACTGCACAGGGGTCTGGTGCCCATACAAATCTTAACAGTAAATTAGTAATTTGATTGTAATTGTCCATTCATCCATTTTCTACCGCTTGTCCCTTATGGGTTCGCGGGGGGAGCTGGAGGTTATCCCAGCTGCACATGGGCGGAAGGCGGGGTACACCCTGGACAAGTCACCACCTCATCGCAGAGCTGATTGTAATCGTATTCAGTAATATTATCTAACCCACTTAAAATTTGATAGTATAAATCATGTCAAATTATATGAAACCAAGTGTTAATCACAAAGATTATTATCAAGGCGTAGGTCAGGCTGATTACAAAAATAATTGCTAATCAAGTGTACTGCAAAATAAGGGACTTATAAAGTCTGATTACCAAATATTGTACTTACAATTACAGAGCGCTAAAATAAATAAATTCGAACTAAATCAAGAATAAATATTAATAATAATATAGGATAGGCTCGAGCTCCCCTGCTACCCCGACAGGGACAAGCGGGAGAAAATGGATGGATGGAAGTTTCTTAGACAAACCGGTGGCGACTTGTACAGGGTGTACCCCGCCTACCGCCCGAATGCAGCTGAGATAGGCTCCAGCACCCCCCGCGACCCCGAAAGGGACAAGGTGTAGAAAATGGATGGATGGAACATTTAAGTGCAAATGGGCCTCATCCCTATGGTTAAGAAACATTAAACTACATTACTGTTAAAATGTAATAAGCACATATTCCTCTGTTGTTAGGATACATAACATACATTTTGGGTGATACCACAAATTTAGGTATCGATACAATACCAAGTAGTTACAGGGTCATACATTAGTCATACTTAATATTGTGTATATTTATTGGCAGTATTTTCTGAGTTTACAGACAATAAGGAAAATGACAAAATATTTTGTGATAATAAAAAATATTGATGTAATTATTGTAGTATCGACTCACATACGGCTCTTGTAATTGGTATCGTTACTGTCGACATTTGTGTAAATCCACCTATTTGTTTACATTCAGAAGCGTGAGCTTGTTCTTGGTGGTTAATTATTGTATGCTCCTACAGTGTGTAGTGAAGCATGTTTAGCTCCTGTATTCCTTGTCCTACAGGGATGATACTTGTAAGAAACATAGTTTATTTGTCACCATCGGTGCAAGCATTAATGATTCAGAAGGAGCGAAAACACTGTAGCGGGACATTAGCCGCCAGCTAGCTTTGTTTTAAAGAACCACCTACAGAGTGGCGCTTCGGCGTTTATAGCGTCACCTTTATCCTTATTTTTAAAGCCAAAAAACTTCAATTTTCCCTCTTCTGTCTTTGTGCTGTTTCCGCTTCACCACGGCGTGCCATTATGTCCATGAAAAAAAAAAAAACTACCTGTATTTTTAAAAGGGAGTATAGTTCATTGAAGTCATTAGTACCGCAGTACTTTATTAGTACCGGTATATTGTGTAACCTTAATTACATGTGTAATAGGCTAGGGGTTATAGAGCTGCCTGCAGCCTAGTGAGTACTGTAATAGTCTTCCCGCCACATCGCTCTTTGAAGTTTGCGGCTTGTAAAGGTGAATTTGTGGGTGTTATATCATGTTTAGAAGGCTTTTCAATGTGTGGTGTTCGGATCTGTGGGACCCGTTTTCATTTTTTATTAAAAGAAAAATGATACAATTAATTAATTTTCAAACTGAGACTCACTGACTTTGGCTAATTTTCTGTGAAGAACATATATCAGAATACATATTTAATGACCACACAGCATACACCCCCCCTACACATTTCTATTACATATAAGATGTCCGGGTCCAATAGAAGTGTGGAAATTCATGTTCTGTGTGTCTCTCTCTCTCTCTCACACACACACACACACACACACACACACACACACACACACACACACACACACACACACACACACACACACACACACACACACACACACACACACACACACACACACACACACACACACACACACACACGGCCTAGACAGGAGGAGAACAGAATGTAGGTACACAGAACATCAGAGGGTCAAATGTGCGAGAAAATGAGAGCACACAGTGTTGACAAACAATGTTGCAACCTTGTGTGGGAACCGCAGGTGCAGAAACACAAAAGAAGAATCCCTGTGGGATGCAGAAACTGGCAGAGATATTTTCCGTGCAACGTTCATATTGTTGTTACTCAGCCATTGTGAGGCATTAAAAGCCACAAAATGCAACGGGTCCAAAAGACCCACAAACGCTGGCTGAGTAACAACAATATGAACATTACACAAGGGTTAAAATACTTTTAAACTTATTTTTTACGCTCTAGCTATGAAGATAATAAATGTATGATTAACAATTCCATATTTAGAGTCTTACTTATGGCAACCAAAAGTAGATTTGGCTATGGGAGTGTGTGTATCAAAGATACAACCAACAAAAATGCAGTTCAAGAATGTTTATAATCAGATATTATGTTATGGTTTGCTGAGGGAGATGACGGCATGACACCAGAGGGCAGTAATGTTCAATGATTTATTATTTATATTCACCATATATATATAATAATCAAACAATATAATATAAACTAAGGAAATGGAGTGTGACAAAATCCAAGAGTGTATGGTGTAAGACTATGTGTGTAGATTAGCTGTTGAGTGTTACCGTAAATGTCGAACGAGAGCGAAGGAACACGGAAGTCCATGGGACAGGCAGGTGATCCGGGCGAGAGAGAAGCGTCAGAGTCCGAGTCCATGCGAGGGGGTCGAGAATCCAAAAAGGGCAGTCCGGGAACCAAGGGGACCAAAATGTGACGAGACGCACAGCTCGCCAACACAGGAACAAGGGCAGACGCTGGAAAGAAGGAAGAACAATGAAACACGCGGGGTAACACTGAGAGATCAGGACAGAGAGAGAGCATAAAGCTGGGTATCGGCTTACGGTACAGAAGACTATTTTCCGGCGCCGGCATGCCAGGTTGTGCAGGCTTATGAAGGCAGCTCCTTCATTACAGGCAGGTGTGCTGATTGCTGGTGAATGATTGCAGCCGGTGGCTGCTGCAGGGCAGAGACGCGCACAGCGCGTCCTTGGATGTGCGTGGGTGTGTCCCGAGGTGCGACCAGCAGAGCGCAAGGATGAGGGCGAATTCCAATGCGCCCTGGCCGTGACAGTAACCCCCTCCTTATGGACAGCTCCCAGATGTCCTCTAGCTGGAACCACAAGAAATACGGAAACAAAAGTCAAGGGAGGCCGGAGGGGCGAACTGGAGGTGGGTCGCCAGCCCCATTGTCCCCGAATCCACCGGGGACGAGTCTGGTGGCGACGGCGAGTAGAATGCAGCTGAGGCCGGCGAGGCGGGCGACCAAAGAACGGCCACCATCTTGGCCGTCGGGAAGGCGGACGCGAGTGGCGCCATGGTGCGTCTCGCTGGAAACGAGGAGGAGACGTCGGAGGCAAGGAGGATGACGTTGGAGATGTGGAAGCAGCAGCAGACGTCGTCTGAGGCGTGGAAGCAGCAGCAGACATCGTCTGAGGCGTGGAAGCAGCAGCAGCAGTCGTCGTCTGAGGCGTGGAAGAAGCAGCAGAAGTCATCAAAGCCGGATATGAGGAGGGCAGCTGAGGAGCTGGCCGAGGTGCTGAAGCCAGTGCTGCTGGCCGAGGTGCAGAGGTCGGCGGAGCAGGCAGAGGTGCTGAAGCCAGTTCTGCTGGCCGAGGTGCAGAGGTTGACGCTGCTGGCCGAGGTGCAAAGGTCGGGGCCAGCCTGGGAGCTGGTGCAGACGAGGGGGCCAGCCTGGGAGCTGGTGGAGACGCGGGGGCCAGCCTGGGAGCTGGTGGAGACGCGGGGGCCAGCCTGGGAGATGGTGGAGATGCGGGGGCCAACCTGGGAGCTGGTGGAGACGCGGGGGCCAGCCTGGGAGCTGGTGGAGAAGCGGGGTCAGCCTGGGGACAGGTGCTAGCTCGGGGACAAGTCTGAGGACAGGTGCTAGCTTGGGGACTAGTCTGGGGACAGGTGCAAGCTTGGGGACTAGTCTGGGAACAGGTGCTAGCTTGGGGACTAGTCTGGGGACAGGTGCTAGCTTGGGGACTAGCCTGGGGACAGGTGCTTGCTCGGGGACTCGCCTGGGGACATGTGCTATCTCGGGGACTAGCTTGGGGACATGTGCTAGCTCGGGACAGGTGCTAGCTCGGGGACTGGTGCTAGCTCTGAGGCTAGCCTGGGGACTGGTGCTAGCTCAGACGCTAGCCCGGGGACTGGTGCTAGCTCGGACGCAAGCTCGGGGGACTGGTGCTAGCTCGGACGCAAGCTCGGGGACTGGTGCTAGCTCAGACGCTAGCCCGGGGACTGGTATGAGTATGCTGCAGCTGTGTGCGACAAATGCCCCTTGGACCAGAATTTGGACACTCCTGGCTTACGCGTAAGACTTTTAATAACATTAAGGAATTATTAATTATATAAAAGAAGGTATCCTATATGCCAGTGTTTCTGGAGGGCCGCTAAACATATGTGCTTCCCCTGCTGTTGTCCATATGGGCTGCAGCGGTACCCAGTTGTAATACATTTTTCCACCACTTGTGGCAGTAATGACAATATCTAACAAGAAATCTGTAGCTAACGTCAGAAAAGTTGCTTTAGCGCAAAAATGATGACTTAAGTGGTGAATCTATATTTTCATTTGCACTTCAATTTTATTGACAGTTTGGTTAAGAAACATATTTAGTATTATTATGAATTTAGAATGAATTGTATGTAAATGAAAAAATATATAAATAATTATATATATATATATACACTACCGTTCAAAAGTTTGGGGTCACATTGAAATGTCCTTATTTTTGAAGGAAAAGCACTATACTTTTCAATGAAGATAACTTTAAACTAGTCTTAACTTTAAAGAAATACACTCTATACATTGCTAATGTGGTAAATGACTATTCTAGCTGCAAATGTCTGGTTTTTGGTGCAATATCTACATAGGTGTATAGAGGCCCATTTCCAGCAACTATCACTCCAGTGATCTAATGGTACAATGTGTTTGCTCATTGGCTCAGAAGGCTAATTGATGATTAGAAAACCCTTGTGCAATCATGTTCACACATCTGAAAACAGTTTAGCTCGTTACAGAAGCTACAAAACTGACCTTCCTTTGAGCAGATTGAGTTTCTGGAGCATCACATTTGTGGGGTCAATTAAACATTCAAAATGGCCAGAAAAAGAGAACTTTCATCTGAAACCCGACAGTCTATTCTTGTTCTTAGAAATGAAGGTTATTCCACAAAATTGTTTGGGTGACCCCAAACTTTTGAACGGTAGTGTATGTATATATATACATACATATATGTATACGGTAAAAGCCAGTAAATTAGAATATTTTGAAAAACTTGATTTATTTCAGTAATTGCATTCAAAAGGTGTAACTTGTACATTATATTTATTCATTGCACACAGACTGATGCATTCAAATGTTTATTTCATTTAATTTTGATGATTTGAAGTGGCAACAAATGAAAATCCAAAATTCCGTGTGTCACAAAATTAGAATATTGTGTAAGGGTTAAATTTTGAAGACACCTGGTGCCACAAACTAATCAGCTGATTAACTCAAAACACCTGCAAAGGGCTTTAAATGGTCTCTCAGTCCAGTTCTGAAGCCTACACAAACATGGGGAACACTTCAGATTTGACAGCTGTCCAAAAGGCAACCATCGACACATTGCACAAGGAGGGAAAGACACAAAAGGTTATTGCTGAAGAGGCTGGCTGTTCTCAGAGCTCTGTGTCCAAACACATTAATGGAGAGGCAAAGGGAAGGAAAAACTGTGGTCAGAAAAAGTGTACAAGCGATAGGGATCACCGCACCCTGGTCAAGATTGTGAAAAAAAACCCATTCAAAAATGTGGGGGAGATTCAGAAGGAGTGGACAGCTGCTGGAGTCAGTGCTTCAAGATCCACCACCAAGAGACGCTTGAAAGACATGGGTTTCAACTGCCGCATACCTCGTGTCAAGCCACTGTTGACCAAGAAACAGCGCGAAAAGCGTCTCACCTGGGCTAAGGAAAAAAAGAGCTGGACTGCTGCTGAGTGGTCCAAAGTCATGTTTTCTGACGAAAGCAAATTTTGCATTTCCTTTGGAAATCGAGGTCCCAGAGTCTGGAGGAAGATAGGAGAGGCACAGGATCCACGTTGCCTGAAGTCTAGTGTAAAGTTTCCACCATCAGTGATGGTTTGGGGTGTCATGTCATCTGCTGGTGTCGGTCCACTCTGTTTCCTGAGATCCAGGGTCAACGCAGCCGTCTGTTTGACTTTCTTTTCTACTGTTACCAATTAGCATTATTTTAGTTTTACTGAGATTCAAAGCTAGTCTGTTTTTGTCAAACCATCTTTTTAATTTGTTAATTTCTTCTGTTATTATTTGTATTATCTTCTGTGTGTTCTCCCCTGAACAAAACGCTGTTGTATCATCCGCAAATAATACTAACTTTAAATTTTTTGTAACTTTACAAATGTAATTTATCTAGACATTGAATAATTTAGGTCCTATATTGATCCCTGAGGTACACCACAGGATATATTTAGCGTTGTAGACGAAACCACCACATTAATATTAAAGATATGGTTAACATTCTTAGTGCTAAAGATATTCCCCTCTCCTTGTATCCCTTCTCCCAGCTCCACCGTCTCGCCGAGTGCCAGCAAGAGTCATGAGTACTTGTCAACTCGACTCCTCAACTGGAGATAACTTTCTAGGTAAAGACTGATCTCCAAAATAATATCTCAGCATCCAGTAACCATGGTTAACAGATCACAACCATTTAATACCAATGTATCTCCCTTAGCACCTCACCATGGGGAAGGATGTATTCATATGCCTTCACCAGCACATGCATTTAACATGCAGAGAGTTACACAAGGTAGGGACTGATCTCTGTATACACTACACCCATAATTTCAAACCCTACTTTACGATTGAGCTGAAGTTCTGACTACTATGACCTGTACTTTTACCTTTCTTATAGTTCTTACCACCTTGGGGCACCATTCAGGTAAAATCTCAGCTCATCTTACTTGCTTATTTGTATACACTAACACCTGTGCATGCTTTTGTCCACGTTGTTCCTTTGACGATGAATAAATACCCCTTTTCTTTCTTTCTACATTAAGGGTGCCTTTTCATCTGATTAAATTTATAATGAACAGGGACATTGCGGTTGTCCCAAGTGGATGGTATGATGATGGGATGGTTTTCTGGCCCAGCTATAAAAACACCGACAGAATTGAAAGGGCCGCTTTAAATGAGGAGCAGCATGAGCCAAACTGGCCAAGATTTGACGTTTCTGTTGTCCAAACTTGTGGTATGCAAATTCATAATCTTCTTGTTTAAAAATAACGTCATAGTTGCTTCTCTTTATGCTTGGAATAACCTATTGTGTCTATTTTCTGACCAGGTCTCTTGTAAGAGAGAGACCTGATTTATCATCATCAATAATAATAATATTCTGTTCAGCTCTACAGCTAATTTGAAACTCATGTTCATTTTAACATATTCAATTTTAGACAACTACAAAGACGCATTAAAAATAATGCAACAATATGGAAAGGGCTGCAACACCTCAGACCTGCAATCTGAGGCAGAGAACGAGGAGCTGCCAGAAAAAAGGAACGGGAAGCCAGTGTAAGTGTGTTCCGTCTTGTTTTTGTCATGTTTCTACAGTAATAGGAAGGTTATTTCCGGTAGCATTCAAAAATAGACCAGAGATGCTTGTACTATATGTATATTTGGCAATTTTGGTATTGCAATAATCCTAATGATATGGTTACCCAACAGCCATCGTCTCGGGGACTCAGATGATAGCGAAGAAGACCCGGGAAATAGTGACCTCACATCTCTGGGGTTGGCAAGCCAATTGCACAGGCAGAGTAAGGAATAGTCTCTTAACATCGAAAACAACAAAACCACCACATTAATATTAAAGATATGGTTAACATTCTTAGTGCTAAAGATATTCCCCTCTCCTTGTATCCCTTCTCCCACCTCCACCGTCTCGCCGAGTGCCAGCAAGAGTCATGAGTACTTGTCAACTCGACTCCTCAACTGGAGATAACTTTCTAGGTAAAGACTGATCTCTGAAATAATATCTCAGCATCCAGTAACCATGGTTAACAGATCACAACCATTTAATACCAATTTATCTCCCTTAGCACCTCACCATGGGGAAGGACGCATTCATATGCCTTCACCAGCCCCTGCATTAAACATGCAGAGAGTTACACAAGGTAGGGACTGATCTCTGAAATATTAGTGTATGGATAGGCCCCTTGGGTATTACCAGTCATGGTTAACTGATGGCTCTCTCACAATGCCCACCTCACTAGGAACGGCAGTCCCTCCTCGACTCCCTCCACCCCCCTCACCAGCAGCCCTCAACATGTGGCAGACAGAGGAGCCTGGATCCAGCCTGGCCTACAGGCCAACATGGCGAGGGGGAAGAATGGCCGACAACATTTCCTGCTCTGGTGAGCAATAACTGACAAATACCGGATGGTCATTCTGTGCCACAAATTTTGGAAAAAATTCAAATTCGCAAGCAATCACATATTTTCTTCGAACTTTGTCAATAACTTTTGTCATTAACTAAGGTCAATAGCTAATGTTAGGATTATGAGTAATGAGGATAAACACTGAAACATGTTAATTTTATACTGCTGTTTGTCAACAGCGCCTGAGGTAATCCACATCCTTAGCCTGCTGGAAACTATTAAGCACAACCAAGACCAGCTGATTGCGAAGGTAAACTTCTTAAGCCTTGAATAGGTCAATAATTCATAATGACATTGATTTTGATTCATTATTATTTTTTAAAGAAAGAAACAGCCTACATGGCAGCTTTGTGTGATTAGAGTAAACATTGCTACATTTTCTTGTTACATTTCACCTGTTTGCTCTTTAAATACCACTTTTAAAGTTTTTTATTTATTTCGATCGTATTTTTTAAAAATGTGCCCTGGGGCCGTTAAAAAATGACCTGCAGGCCGCAAATGGCCCCCGGGCCGCACTTTGGACACCCCTGGCCTACACGAATACAAACATAGAATGATAGTACAAATATAATAAGAAAACAATGTCAACCTCCCAAAGTTGGGTTATGGATATTTATTTATGCCCCCCACCCCCAACCCCCCGCCGCCGTCATCCAACAGAACCAAACAAGTACTCTGATCAAGGAACCAAATAACGATATTGTTTAAACATTTTGGATGTCTTGCACACCTATACCCCGATCACAAATTCATAGTTTACGCACCTTATTTTAACCACCTCCAGTAACTTTAAGTCATTTTTTTTTTTCAAATGTAATCTCCTTAATACCTATCACATGTTTTGTATTGTGTAAGCATACTTGGCTTTGGATGCTACATACCATAAACGTATCTGTCTTTTAATCTTGTTTGATTACAGGTGCTGTGAGTAAAAATGTGTTGACAAGGTCAGCCACGGACGCTGAGGTCACCAAACACGCCATCAGGTGGTTCAACTTGGCGGGGGATCGGGCAACGAGGAGACGAGTCCCGCTTCCACCTCCTCAGGAGGAATAGAGATGTATATGTATAAATAAACAACCTTTTATTGGACTTCTTGTCATTCACCAGTTATTCATTTTCTGATATGTTAGCTGTGCATGGAGCAGTGTTTCCTTGAAGTTGAAGGCATACTTGGTCAACAGCCATACAGGTCACACTGAGGGTTGCCGTATAAACAACTTTAACACTGTTACAAATATGGGCTACACTGTGAACCCACACCAAACAAGAATGACAAACACATTTCGGGAGAACATCCGCACCGTAACACAACAGAACAAATACCCAGAACCCTTTGCAGCAATAACTCTTCCGGGACGCTACAATATACACCCCCCGCTACCCTGCCCCCCCTCAACCCCGCCCACATCAACCTCTTCATGCTCTCTCAGGGAGAGCATGTCCCAAATTCCAAGCTGCTGTTTTGAGGCATGTTAAAAAAAATAATGCACTTTGTGACTTCAATAATAAATATGGCAGTGCCATGTTGGCATTTTTTTTCCATAACTTGAGTTGATTTATTTTGGAAAACCTTGTTACATTGTTTAATGCATCCAGCGGGGCATCACAACAAAATTAGGCATAATAATGTGTTCATTCCACGACTGTATATATCGATATCGGTTGATATCAGAATCGGTAATTAAGAGTTGGACAATATCGGAATTTAGGGTATCGGCAAAAAAGCCATTATCGGACATCTCTAATCCATACCCCCAAACCCAAACCTCTCCTTGGAGGAGAGGAAGGCAGTAACATCCCTGGGCAAGGGTGAAAACATTACGATCCTGCCATTCTCAAGTTTTCTGACTTTTCCTTTTACTAACATTGCCTTAGTATTTTTGATCATAATGTCAACACAAGTCTCTGCCATACCTTAAAAATTTTACCTCACAATAAGGCTACTACCGTATAATTATCAGTTAAGTATTTAAGGATAAAAGCGTGTTGATATATTTATGACCTACTGCAAAACGCTAGTTAAAGACCATGTTTATAGAACATCCATCCATCCATTTTCTACCGCTTATTCCCTTCGGGGTCGCGGGGGGCGCTGGAGCCTATCTCAGCTACAATCGGGCGGAAGGCGGGGTACACCCTGGACAAGTCGCCACCATCGCAGGGCCAACACAGATAGACAGACAACATTCACACTCACATTCACACACTAGGGCCAAATTAGTGTTGCCAATCAGCCTATCCCCAGGTGCATGTTTGTTTCTCAAATAGTGGGTCACACGAGTGGGGGAGGGGTGGTGGTGGGTGGGGTATAGTCGTAGAGAGGGCAGATTTACATTATTTTGCAGCTAGGTGGCAGCAGTGCTTAAACTCATCAATAGGCTCTGTGTTCTACCCAGTAGAAGTAGTAAGTACACAGGAACATACTGTATATGTGTACTTGCTACTACTACTCAGTAGAAGTAGTAAATACACAGGACCACGTGTACAGAGCTAACAGAGGCAAAGAGATGCAAAACTTTGTGACGGGAATGAAAAAAAAAAAAAAGTTGTTGTCAGCGGCATATATAAAGAATGTTAATTTCAGTTTGTTGTACAGATAAATAAAAAACTAATCTAAGAAAGCTTGTAATTAATATATGTGTTTATTTCAAGTACTTATCAAAACAGATTTACACTACAATACATTTGATGCCTTCTCATGAAGACAATTTGCATGCATCATTTTTATCTAGGGTGCCATTAAAATGTGTTTTATTGCTTTTGTCCTCACAACAGTCAGAAATGTAAAATACCTGTATTGTCACAAATGTATAACGTCAGCAGCTGTTGGCTTATTAACATACAAGTGATTTCACATTGCACAAGATCACTTCCTCCTTGGTCTTCTCCTTGCATTACCGGACATAAAAATGATTTGTTACAATTACTGTAGGAATAACATTAAAAAGATGCTGAAAGGCAGATGATATATGCAAGCCAGCAGAACAAAGTGCTCAGTCCTACTTTGCAAGCAGTGACTGCTCCTTAAAAATATGTAACTCATTTGGAATCAAATTGTAAATATGCTTATTGACTATATGGATTTCAGTGCAAAGTTGAATTACAACAAAGTAGGTTTCTGCAACCCTACTTTTTAATTCTGACAGGGAAATAAAAAGTGAATCAATCAGAAATCATGGAAAGATTGGTATACAATCGATGTGAAGCTCCCCTGAAGACTCTACCGACGAATACTGCCAGTTCGTGAACTAAAGCCAAAGACAGGAATAAGGAAAATATTAATGATGATCAAGCTCATTCATCAATCTAAAAAGTGATGAAGAAATACCCGGGATATGGAGGAGGCGGGGCGTCATGTTGTCCACTTTTTGCGATGGCCTGCTCGTAAGAAGGCAGGTCAGGAAGGTCAATGTCCTCTATAGGGGGTGGGGCCACAGGCTGTAAGGATACTTCCTCTAGTCGACGTATGATGAGAGCAGCGTTGCTTCTCCTAGGACGAACCCGAACTGAACTGTGGGAGGGGAGTAGACGTGTATATCAATCAATTACAATTTATTTGTACAGCCCTTAATCACAAGTGTTTCACAGGACAAACCACGACATCCTCTGTTCTAGACCCAAATCCAGACAAGGAAAAACTCAAAAAATCATGTGACAAAGTTAGGTAAACAATTTGTTAGGGATGGTGTGAAAAGATGTTTAGGTTAGTGCTGTCAAGCGATTACAAAAAATGAGCGAATAAATAATTATGATCTGTAATTATTCAATCTAATGGACCGCACTGGTATATGAGCCGCACCCACTAAATTTTAGCAGAAAATTTTTTTTTTCCATAAATTAGCCGCATCGGACTATAAGCCACATATATATACGTTGTGAAATAAGTTATTTACACAGAAAGATTTTGTAAATGTGTATTCACATGCTGTACCTTAATTGTTTCCAAACAGTGTCTGAATAACGGCAGTAAAACGGTTGATCAAACAAAACAGAAGTCATCGTCATGAACCCACTAGCTGCGGAAGCAAGCTCTCCAATCAGCTAAACAAAATCACATCACATGGATAAAGATAAGACCTTCTGGAGGAAAGTTATGTGGTCAGATGAAACAGAAATTGAGCTGTTTGGCCACAATACCCAGCAATATGTTTGGAGGAGAAAAGGTGAGACCTTTAATCCCAGGGACACCATTCCTATCGTCAAGCATGGTGGTGGTAGTATTATGCTCTGGGCCTGTTTTGCTGCCAATGAAACTGGTGCTTTACAGAGAGTAAATGGGACAATGAAAAAGGAGGATTATCTCCAAATTCTTCAGGACAACCTAAAATCATCAGCCCGGAGGTTGGGTCTTGGGCGCAGTTGGGTGTTCCAACAGGACAATGACCCCAAACACACGTCAAAAGTGGTCAAGGAATGGCTAAATCAGGTTAGTATTAAGGTTCTAGAATGGCCTTCCCAAAGTCCTGACTTAATGTGGACAATGCTGAAGAAACAAGTCCATGTCAGAAAACCAACACATTTAGCTGAACTGCACCAATTTTGTCAAGAGGAGTGGTCAAACATTCAAGCAGAAGCTTGCCAGAAGCTTGTGGATGGCTACCAAAAGCGCCTTATTGCAGTGAAACTTGCCAAGGGACATGTAACCAAATATTAACATTGCTGTATGTATACTTTTGACCCAGCAGATTTGGTCACAATTTCAGTAGACCCATAATAAATTCATAAAAGAACCAAAGTTGTAGAAATTATTGGAAACTCAAGACAGTCCTGACATTATGTTCTTTACAAGTGTATGTAGACTTTTGACCATGACTATATATATATATATATATATATA